>NC_045455.1:28426550-28449839 GCF_002776525.5 Piliocolobus tephrosceles
AATCAAGGGTATTCAGTTAGGAAAAGAAGAAGTCAAATTGTCCCTGTATGCAGATGACATGATTGTATATTTAGAAAACTCCATTGTCTCAGCCCAAAATCTCCTTAAGCTGATAAGCAACTTCAGCAAAATCTCAGGATACAAAATTAATGTGCAAAAATCACAAGCATTCTTATACACCAGTAACAGTCAAACAGAGAGCCAAATCAGGAATGAACTTCCATTCACAATTGCTTCAAAGAGAATAAAACACCTAGGAATCCAACTTACAAGGGATGTAAAGGACCTCTTCAAGGAGAACTACAAACCACTGCTCAGTGCCATAAAAGAGGACACAAACAAATGGAAGAACATACCATGCTCATGGATAGCAAGAATCAATATCGTGAAAATGGCCATACTGCCCAAGGTAATTTATAGATTCAATGCCATCCCCACCAAGCTACCAATGAGTTTCTTCACAGAATTGGAAAAAACTGCTTTAAAGTTCATATGGAACCAAAAAAGAGCCCGCATTGCCAAGACAATCCTAAGTCAAAAGAACAAGGCTGGAGGCATCATGCTACCTGATTTCAACCTATACTACAAGGCTACAGTAACCAAAACAGCATGGTACTGGTACCAAAACAGAGATATAGACCAATGGAACAGAACAGAGCCCTCAGAAATGATACCACACATCTACAGCCATCTGATCTTTGACAAACCTGAGAAAAATGGGGAAAGGATTCCTATTTAATAAATGGTGCTGGGAAAATTGGCTAGCCATAAGTAGAAAGCTGAAACTGGATCCTTTCCTTACTTCTTATACGAAAATTAATTCAAGATGGATTAGAGACTTAAATGTTAGACCTAATACCATAAAAACCCTAGAAGAAAACCTAGGGAATACCATTCAGGACATAGGCATGGGCAAGGACTTCATGTCTAAAACACCAAAAGCAATGGCAGCAAAAACCAAAATTGACAAATGGGATCTAATTAAACTAAAGAGCTTCTGCACAGCAAAAGAAACTATCATCAGAGTGAACAGGCAACCCACAGAGTGGGAGAAAATTTTTGCAATCTACTTATCTGACAAAGGGCTAATATCCAGAACCTACAAAGAACTTAAAATTTACAAGAAAAAAACAAACAACCCCATCAAAAAGTGGGCAAAGGATATGAACAGACATTTCTCAAAAGAAGACATTCATACAGCCAACAGACACATGAAAAAATGCTCATCATCACTGGCCATCAGAGATATGCAAATCAAAACCACAATGAGATACTATGTCACACCAGTTAGAATGGCAATCATTCAAAAGTCAGGAAACAACAGGTGCTGGAGAGGATGTGGAGAAATAGGAACACTTTTACACTGTTGGTGGGATTGTAAACCATTTCAACCATTATGGAAAACATTATGGCGATTCCTCAAGTATCTAGAACTAGAAGTACCATATGACCCAGCCATCCCATTACTGGTTATATACCCAAAGGATCATAAATCATGCTGCTATAAAGACACATGCACACGTATGTTTATGCGGCACTATTCACAATAGCAAAGACTTGGAATCAACCCAAATGTCCATCAGTGACAGACTGGATTAAGAAAATGTGGCACATATACACCATGGAATACTATGCAGCCATAAAAAAGGATGAGTTTGTGTCCTTTGTAGGGATATGGATGCAGCTGGAAACCATCATTCTTAGCAAACTATCGCAAGAACAGAAAACCAAACACCACATGTTCTCACTCATAGGTGGGAACTGAACAATGAGATCACTTGGACTCGGAAAGGGGAACATCACACACTGGGGCCTATCATGGGGAGGGGGGAGGGGGGAGGGATTGCACTGGGAGTTATACCTGTTGTAAAGGACGAGTTGATGGGTGCTGACGAGTTGATGGGTGCAGCACACCAACATGGCACAAGTATACATATGTAACAAACCTGCACGTTATGCACATGTACCCTAGAACTTAAAGTATAATAATAATAAAATAAAATAAAATAAAATAAAATAAGCTTTCAGTCACATATACTGTGTAATTGTTTTGTGTATAATTAAGAAAAATATATGGATCATTTATTCTATACATGGATACTGTTTCAACACTTTGAGTTTACAATCAGCTAGAAATTTAAAGGATGCCTGGCTTCCAGTACTAAAATGTATATTTTAAAACAGTTTTGAGGTATTGATTCCTCTTACCTTTTTGAAATGCTTTTTACTTTATTTTCTTAGCATCATATAGTATAAAGGATCATAGGCCAGAAAAACTTAATTAGCCTTATAGCCTTCCACTTACGAAATTTGTGCTTAGATTAGTAATTTACAACTCAAGAATCAATTTCTTCATCTGAATTTCAAAAGTAATGACAAGAGCTCTTAGAACTCAAGTAAATGGTAAATAAGGAAACATATACATATATGTTTACCCTATTGATAATAAAACAGCAGGTCTCCTACTCTAGTTAATATTAGCACAATTAGTGTTAATATATTCAGATCTTTTCCATAATCAGATCATATGTCATACTGAGGTGTAAAATCAATTACCCTTCACTCCAATCTAAAATACCAAATATGCATAAGAATGAATTTTTGTGTCCTCACAAAATTCATATGTTGAAATCTAACTCCTAATGTGAAGGTATTTACCCGTGAAGTCTTTGGATGGTGATTATATCATGAGGATAGAACTCTCATAAATGGGTTAAATTATCTTATAAAAGAGACTCCAGAAAGCTCCCTTGTCCCTTCTTCCATATGAGGAACATATTGAGAAAAGATTCTATGAACTAGGAAGCGGACCCTCACCAGATATGAAATTTGCCAGAGCCTTGATGCTGGACTTCCCAGACTCCACAACTGTGAGAAATAAATTTTTGTTCCTTATATACCACCTAGCCTGTGGCATTCTCTTACCACTACTCAAATGAACTACGATACCATCAATAACAATGCAAGAATTCTACATATGTATTTTTTAATCTTGCTAAAGTAAACACCAAGTTTAAAAAGAAATAATTTAAAGATGGTACTCTGAAACAACAACACTTCTATTAATAAACAATTATATTTTTTGGTGATCCATTAAATTTTTTAGGAACATCTTCACTCCAATCCAACCCATTGTTTTTGTAGACAAGATTGAATTTTGCTACACAATTCTCTATTTATGCATGAAAGCACTACCAATTTGGTGGTGATAGTCCTGAACCTCTTTCCATTTTGAATAAAAATTTAAAAAAATGAGGGCAGTAACTGACCCAATAACTTAGTAACTATCATGATTTTCTACTATAGAGTTGAAAGCCCATTATCAAAATTTATGGGATAGGGAAGCCATTCAGATACTACCTCCATATTTAGAAACAAGAAAAAACATTTTTCAAAACAATTTTTCAACATTGAAAAATTAAAATTAAAATTAAAATAAGAAATTAAAATTAAAATAAGCATGTCATGATTTAAAACAGAAATACTTGAACAGAAACAGAACTTACCCACCAAGTTAGAACCTTAGAATCTGAAACAGTTTAACTGAGAGGTCAAAAATCTGCTCTTCCATCTTCTAATGGGAGATCTCAGGTAGATGCAAGTATTTAGGTCAAATTACTTTTGAAAACTTGGGGCAAGTATTATGCTCACCTAAATAGGTTTTGGTAGATATTAGTGCTCAATATATAGTAAGGTCTAGCTATGGGCAGTAAAGATGTTCTGAACTTGATACTGGAGGTTTATGCAGATGTAGAAGTAAATAGGGTCAAGGTTGGGTATTTTCAAATAAAAATAGTGACTGTATATATAAATTTGTAGATTCATTGCCTTTGTCTGATTTTATAATTTCAATGAATATTATGTATAAGCAGTGTGTAATGCCCCATCCATTTTAAGGAGCTGTCTGTTCATAACTCAGTTCCAATTGGCCAACCTATTAGGAAACGGGAATTTTTCAAGACAACCACAAGAGTAAACTTTGAACAACACAAAATTCCAGAGTTAAAATTCTTAACTCTGATTAAAGAAATGTTTGTAGTAAATGCTTTTTTTCTCAGTAATTGTTTTTTACCTGACTTCTGACTACTATGCTAACCTGATACTTTTATGCTAGAAGATATTTGATATAGCTAGCTATGGTCCATTCGAAAGACCATTGATAGGTTGTTACCAGGCATGGCCAAAAATACTCTCATCAATAAGGCAATGTCATCAGAAACTTTTAAGAGTAGAAATACTGATCATGTTATGTGCAATGTTAGAGAGGTATTAATCAGGAGAGGGCAACTCAATGAAGTTTACTTGGGAAGTAGCAGTGGTATATTCAAAACCCTCTAAGAGAAAAATCTGGCAAAAGCAACTCCCACATACACAAGCAGGTTACTTTACTGTCATTGGGGCCAAATACAGGGGCAATCAGAAACCTTCCTGCCACCCTTACTACGTGGTCTGAACCTTATGTTTCTTTGTCAGTAGAAACAAAAAGCCACCCATTTAACTGATAGGAGTGCCTGAATTAAGAGTCACTGATTGGCTGGCTCAGAGGCTAAGTTGGCAACAATATCACACTGTGTCCTCAACTTATACAGGTTCCACCTGAAAGGCTTCCATAATCTTAAATTTCACTTTCTTTTCAGAAACACAATGTGTGATCATAGAATTGTACTTCTATATGGAAGACAGAAATTAAAGTGTTTCCTTTCCTAAAACATTGTGAACTACGATTTCATAATGATCATAAGAGAAATTGAATTATTTCAAGAAACATCATGTTTTCATCCTGTAATCCCAAGATGACTTTAAAGATCTCTCTAAGGGCCACTCTTGGTTAATTGGTGGGGTTTCTATCGGGTTTCTATAAATATATAGATCTATATATTTATCTATATATATAAATAAATACTATATTTATACTGTGTATTTTATGGGAAGTAATCCCTACAATGGATGTCATGCAAATGGACTTTAAATGCTGTATTGAACAAACTAAATGTATTTGGTTCCATCTCTGTGACAAAAATTAGAATGGACAATAAAATGGCAACCTCAAAAAATTCTCTCGAAGTAAAGACAGTATAGAAGGAAAAGTGGATATTTTGGGGATAAAATTTTCAGTGGACCTCTCTTGTGTCTGCTATTTTGCAACTAAGGCACCAGCTGCATTTTGTTCTGAGAAATCTTTTTAAGAATATTTGTGTAGGGATGTACGGAACTGCCTTGGAAGATAGTGTCTCTCTCAGGAACAAAGAAAACATTTGCTTACAGCTTGGAAGATAAGAGATCGTCTATCCCTTTGGAATAAAGAGCAGAAATGTTTGTACACAAAATATTTAGATTGCCCAAAATCACAATTCCTTTTACATAAAAATCCCCTCTGCATTGGCATGTGTCTGCTGGCTCTCCTTCCATCATTCTATACAACCCCTGATACTCAGGTTTTTGCCCCCACTGGGAGTAAGAATATTTCCTTCTGTCTCTGACCAAGGAATCTTATATCTTCTACCAGGATCCATGAAATTTTGGCAGGCATAAGTGTTTGTTGCAAATAGTGCAAAATATCAGATTGTCTCCAGATCGGTACAACTAAAAATTCCATGTGGATAATTCAGATAAAAAATGGCACCCTCCCACCATGACACGCCACTGTCTCAACTGACCAGCATACAACTACAGCTACCATGAAGTTCATGGTTTATAGGCTGTAAGTGAATAGATTAATTGGATAATTACCAATTAAGAGATATTGAAACACTTCTATTAATAAATAATTATCTTTTTTGGTGATCTATTAAATTTTTTAGGAACATCTTCACTCTAATCCAACCCATTGTTTTTGTAGACAAGATTGAATTTTGCTGCACAATTCTCTATTTATGCAAGAAATCACTTCCAATTTGGTGGTGATAGTCCTGAACCTTTTTCCATTTTGAATGATACCACTGGCAATGGCAACAGCATACTTAAACCATCACACAGAAAGAACTATTGACATTCTAAATAGTATGTAACAAATATATTTAAAAGGTAGGATTGCCAGAGGTACAGAAGTTGATGATCATTAATGGAAATACAGTAATGTAAGTCTCAGGGCAGAACATCTCTGAAAAATGTAGTCTTTATATATAATATAGAATTGACTAACAATTAAAAAGGGAATTTGACTTCTTGTAGCAACTGGCTGGCAGTGGATAGAGGGAAAAAAAAAAAAAAAACACCATCAAGTTGTTGTTATAGGAGTGGATGAAAAGTGACCAACATGACACCTGGAAATCAGTATCTATAGAATCCTGTAGAAGATATCTGAAATATGCTTACATTCACAAACCAGTACAACCTAAACTTACTGGTCAGTGTCATCTGGTCAAAGGACCTGTGACTGGGAAGATGCAGTACATGGTCAAAGGTCACATCTGCTGCAAATAATTGAAGAATGGTACTGTAATTTTAAGTGATGTATGGTGTGTAAAACATTGCTTTACTTTCTGCTACATGTATGTATTATAACAAAAAGGTTATAATTTTATTGTCAAAATTAAAGGTAATTCAGACTTTTGTACACCATGAATCATAGAATGAGTGAATATTTCTGGAAGCTTATTTAAAGCCTCTAATTAATGTAATACTTATGAAGACTTACTGGCTAGAAAAATACATTTGGCTTTTAAAACACTGCATGCCCTATTATAATCTTACAAGTATTCAAATGACTATGAATAAAAAACAAAAAAAAAATGAGCTAGAAATATACAATTAAAAGGCCTTAGAAGGAACACAGCTATTAATAAAAAGATTATGGCAATATCTCCTGAACCCTGTTTTGTTTCAAATCCAGATGGACATTGGGGTTTGAAGTACATTTTTTTGCATAAAATTTTGAGGAAACTTTAAGACCCATAAAAACACAACTGAGACATACGTGTCAAAGAGATATTGACAGAGCTTGGAAAGTATCTCCAGAAGAAAAAAGTTACCCAGAGCCCTATAATCCATTCTGATCAAATCCCCTTGAAGGTAATAAAAGATATTTAACAAAATATACTGGTGGTATTTACTAATAGCATATACATTATTTGACTAGGAGTTCTTACGACAAACAAACTTGTAATCCAGAGATTTTGGAGAGGAGGGAATATAGCTTCCTGTAATATGTCATGAAAGCTTTGGTATGTAAAATAAGACTGTTTATTGATGAAAATGACTGCCTTTTATGTAAACAATAACAACATATAACACTTAGAAAACTCATATATTATAGCTGGACATCATTGTTTCCTTAAGGAGGCTGGAAAAAAAATAGGAAAATACATCTGTAGCTCTAGACTTGCCACTTCATCTGTGCTTCACGACTACTTCTACTTTGAAAGAAATATTGAAGTTTGATATTGGGTAAGATCTGAGATTCCTGCATCTGATTTGATGATATGATATTTTCTGTTATCTCAATGTACACACATCTCAATGCATAATTTTGTGAAAGGCAATACACATGTTACCTGAATAATACAAGTTTCCATTGGAGTTTTGTTTCATTGTGTTTTGGTTTTTATTAAGGGAAAAGAAATAAACTGTCATTACTCAAGGAGAGCGTGCATGGTACAACCTTCCGACTCTAAGTCCAAAGTTTGATTTCTCGTACTTGAAGCTCGTGATATTTTGTTTGCTCAAGAATGGGAAGGACGGGGTGGTTAACAGACTTCTTGTTGGAATTATTTAACAGACTTACGTAATTTCCTGAGTCTATTTTCTTTTCCATGTTTCAATTGTGTGATGGGAAAGTGAGTCATTTTTCTAAGGACTAAAATACAATATAAGAATAAACTTTATAATTCCAAAGAGTTTGAAGAAAAGAATATTTGACCAAAAATAGACACATCTCCCTTTCATTGTTGTCATCTACAAACATCCAAGGCACTTTTCTATTTATGAGGTTTTTGAGTCTTGGTTCACACTCTATCCCTTTTCCTCCATGGGATCCATATCCATATGGAAAAGTTGCCCATAATTCTGGTCTCCAAAGTTGTGTAGCCGACTAACTAAATTATAATTTATTTTCCACCTTTATCCCCCAATCTCATAGCCATGCTTTTCAACCTGTCAATATAATAGCATAATTTCTGAAATACCTAATTCAAGTATCCTGTGATTTGAAACCCCCTCCTGTATTTCTTGTTCATTTAACTGGTAACACTTCCAAAATCTCTAATCTATAATTCCAAGACACTAAAAGTTTTAAAAGAAAATGGTGGTTTCATAAATTTGGTGCTAAAACACACTTTGTGGTAAAACCTGACATAATTGACTTCATTCATCACGTTTTTATGGTCATTATTTTTCTTATTTGATATAACTATGCATTTGTTCAGAGCAGAAAAAGAATCATATTTGATTAGCAGGTTCTTCTCCAATGCTTCTTGGAGGTGTTACATAAAAAACTTAATTATTTAAGCCTAAAATATGCTGAATTATGAAACATAGTTGGTTCCAAAGATTTCAGACAAGTGATTGTATACCAGGAATACAGTATTTATTTGAACTCACCAAGACTTAAAATCCTGGGTTCAGCTACTTTTTATCTTATTATCACCATACATCATCTTTCATGCCTCTTGTTTAGAATAACAAGTCCATCATTACAAGAAAAAGTTGCAAACACAAGGAATTTTTCCTAGCAACAAAAGAGATAACTTGTCTGTGTTTTTCCTGAGTGCATCTCTGCAGTTTAAATATCATGATCACCAGTCCTCTTTAAATTCATCTTAAGAGAGGAAACCACAGGCACTCAGCTTGCCTTCTAGCAATGGAAAATTCCTTAAGCCAAGTGTTTCCTAATTGCTTTACCCTCCTTTGAACTTACTCACCTTCTCTTGCGTTGCTCTTGACTGATAATCAGATGTACTTACCTCCACCTATTTATTATCCAGGCAATTGAAAGGCTCAAATAGAACATGTCATGCTTCTCCCCAACCAAACCCAGACTTTTGTCTTCAGTTCCTCCCTCTCATTCAATTTCAGTTTTTTAACAACACATATTAACCTGAAATTCTCATACTTACTTGTTAACTTGACTGTTGTCTGTCTTCATTACAGCTGGATTAGAAACTACAATAAAGAAAAAAAAAGCTTCAGCCTTATTCCTTTTGAAATTCCTAGGTCTAGAATAGTTCTTGCAACAGAGTAGGTGCTTAATTTAATAATATAATTTAATCTTAAAATCCTGTTTTATTACAGTCTACTTAAAGTGAACTCCTACTTATAAGTGAATGAGTCTAATTTAAAATAAAGAGAAAAGGTTTCTTTTTTTTCTGGGCCAACAATCTTAAAATACAAATTTAAAACTGTGCCTTAAGTTTTGCTTCTCATTAGATACAAAATTGGCGCTTGATAAAATAAGTTATATTTACTTTTCTTGGAAGCATTTCCATTTGAATTATGTTGAATTACCTGAAACAACAGCATTTTCAAGATATAAAAACTGTTAAAAATTAGATGTATTTCTTATGCTAGATTAAAATTCTCCTCTTTAAGGCTTTAATACTTTATGAGCTTGTCAGGTATAGAATTTGGTTCTCTCTAATCTGAAAGTTAATTACTGTTTATGTGAGAAAGTTGATTCACCTAATATTTCTTTGCACAAACATTGCTAGTTTTAGATTTGAGACTTCAAGTGTAGAAATAAAGTCATTAAATACAGTAAGGACAATGTTTGTCAATGGTCCTTCCAGATGCCTATCTTTGTGATTATATTCATTAAAGAAGAAAAAAGGAAACAAGAGAAGAAGAAAAAATGAGAAGAAAGAGGAGAAAGAGGAGAAAGAGGAGAAAGACAAGAAGAGTGAGCAGGAAGAAAAATGAAGTAGGTGCTAGAGAAGCTAAAGGTGCACAGTCTCCCACATGAGCTTGTGTACTGTAAAACTACGATCATGAAGTTTTATCTCATAGCCTGTTTATATGCTGCTCTTGGAATATATGGGCCTTAAAACACATTTTAGAAGGTTTTGTTAGCTCCCTAGATGCTGAATTAAGGGCCGGCACAATTTTGTGTTGCATAAAACTGCCACCAGGGCTCCAGACCCTTCTTTTAGTGTCCTTATCCTCAGTCAGTGTCTCACATTTCCTGCTTATTCCCTCTCTCCCAATACTTGACTGTGCTTATTACTGATTCACACTTTAGATTCAAAGTATGTTCAAAGTATTTTTTTTTCCATTCTCTAACAAAACTGTGCTTTTCTCAATAACTGTAATCCTTATACTAAGATAAAACCTGGGAGTAAAGTTGTTCTAATTTCTTTGACCAAGCATAGGTAAATGGAAGGAGAAAATAGAAAATTCAAAAGTTGCTCCCCCGCCACCCCCACATAACCAGTTTCTTGATCAAAAAAATAGCAAGGTTGGGAATTCATATTTTTGCATAAGAAGCTGTCATGCAATCGGGGATCGTATAGATAGCAAGCTGTTACAACACAGAATCATATCTATTTCTTGGAACAAGAAATAGAAGAAACTGTAAAAGTGCACTGCAGATGGTCCCTTATCAATTTCTAGCTACCAACAACCACGGAAGCAATTATAACATTTAAAATAGTGATTCCTTATAATTCACTCTATCAGGGTAGTCTCCCCTGGAAGCACTCACACTTTTATCAGAACACAATAATTAGGTCTGCTTGGGTCTTTACCATATTTCATTACACTTGAGTATACAATGAGTGAAGCATTCATCTGCCATCTTCACTGTAATGTGTGCTTTAACATCAGTGAGCATTTCTACCCCAAAGACAGTCAACATGTGTGTTTTGACTAAGTATCAAAACTTCTGAGTGTTTAACAGTTATCAGTTCTCCTCACAAATAATATTCTAAACAGTAAAACACCTGCCAATAAACATCTTGGACATTTGTAAAATTGCCCAAAGCTTAGGCTTACAAATTAAATAATAAAATCAGGCCTTGTAAATTACTGAGTACAAAGGCGGAGCATGGGATTGTGGACAAATGTAATATGTTGAGCTATTATACCCTTTGTATAAGTTCACAAAGGTAATTTGATTTTACAAAGTAGGGATTTTATTGTTAGTAGTGAATGAATTGACTCTCAGAGAGTTAACATCTAAATTGGAGTTCAAGTCTTCAAATAACTTCCTGGGATAACCAATAGTAGTTTGAAGTAAAGTACTGAGACAAATTGAGATAAATTCATCAAAAGGAAATAGATTATAAACAACTAAAATGACTTTAGGAAGACTGATGAGGACCACCAAAACAACAGTTCAACATTGCTAAAATTGTAGGTTAAATTGTATAGATTTGTTTGGTAAAATTATTTAAGCAGGATCAATAATTGGAGGAGTAATCAAAAATTATCACTTCAGAATGATATTACAATGAGAGGATTTTCTAAAAAAAAGCCAAAAAAAAAAAATCCGTTCATGTTTTGTGGTATTTTTTATGTTAAATTCAGAAAGAGAGAAAGCCGTCTTATAATTAAGACTGAAAAGCACAATCAGTGAAGAGAAAATCTGTAAATGTGTGGGTAAATCTAGACAATTGTTGACACAAAAACTGAAATGTCCTCCCTGTATTGATGACTTTTAGATAAAATAAGAGTAGTGGATAATAAATTGTTATTATTGAGTGATAGGAAAAGAAATATTTAAATATAGTATGTTGAGGACACTGCATTATTTGAAAAGAAGCTGGATAACTTTACTTCAAATTTTAGTGAAATATATATAATTTTAATAGATACTGAGAAAAGAGAAATAAAATACAAAACTTCAAAATGATAGACGAAACATGTAATAAGCACGTAGTATATACGACTGAAGAGAAAATATAAAAACATTGAAATGTAATATGGGGTAAATAAATCTTAATATATAATATTTCCATGTTAATAAAAATGCTTAGAACTGAATCATAATGCAAATACTACTAATATAGATTGTGGGATGCTGACCAAATGATACTTAGAATAATATTTATCTTTTTAAAATCTTGTATATGAAAAAAATGTATTGCACTTAGTTACATTTGAATGATAAATAGGCTAAAATAATATGAAATAGGAATATCATTTAAACAAACAAGAAAAAAGAAGAGATATAAGAATGATGCAAGGGCATTATAAATAGTTTATTGAAAGATTGCTGAAACAGGAAACAAATATTTAATAGAGATGAACAGCAAAGCCCAAAGATGTTTCTTTGAGTAGAAAAGAGCAACCAACATTTGCGGCAGCAATTTTATATTGTCAGTGTCAGATTAGTGTTTGCTAATATTCCTTTGGAGTTCTATCTGATGTAATGAAAACATTTTATGTTCTTCCATTATTTGTGCTGTATAATTTAGACTGACACAATTCATCACTTGATATATTCTTCCCCTCTACCCACCTTCTGAATCACGGTAGGTAATAACCTTTCTTACTTTTTTATTTATTGTGGAGAATACTTTAAAAAAACAAAAACAAAACAGAGATTGCTAGATCTTAGAGCAGTTCTGTTTTTAATGTTTAATGTTTTGAGAAACCTTCTTTTTTTTTTTTTTTTTACAATGACTGTACTAGTTTACATTTCTACCAACAGTGGGCAAGAATTTCCTTTACAACACATCTTCACCAACACTTGTTATTTTTTATCTTCTTTAATTATAACCAATGTGAGTTGATATATCTCATTATGGTTTTATTTGCATTTCCTTGATGATTAGTGACGTTGAGAATTTTTCTTATACCCTCTGGCCATCGGCATGTCTTCTAAAGGAAATAAAACCAATATGTTGAAGAGATACCTGCACACTCATGAACATGGCAGCATTCTTCACAATAGCCAAGATATTAAATCAGTCTAAGCATCCAAGAAGGAAATCCCATCATTTTTGGCAACATGGATGAATCTGGAAAACTTTAAGTTAAAGAAGCCAGCCATAGAAAGACAAATACCACAAGATATCACTTTTATGTGGAATCTAAAAAAGTCAAACTCACAGAAGCAGAAGTAGAACTGTTGGTTAAAAAGGAGTTGGCCAATGGGTGGGTGGGTGGTTGGGGCAGACTGAGGAGGTGATGGTCAAAGAATACAAATTTTCACTTAGGCAGAAATAATAAGTTTAAGAGAGCTATTGTATAACATGGAAACTATAGTTAATAACAATGAATCATGTACTCAAAAATAACTAACAGAGTTAATGTTAAATGTTCTCATCACAAAAATGTAGTAAGTATTTGAGGTAATACCTGGCCTGTGAAAATTAGTTTGATTTGGTCCTTCCACAATGTATGTATGTATGTATGTATATATATATACACACACACACATACATTATATATGCATACATATATATATCAAAATGTCTTATTGTATGTGACAAATATATAACATTTTTGAGAATTTTAAAATAATTAAATACATATAAAAAGGGTGAAAATCCATCTTGAATTAATTTTTGTATAAAGAGTAAGGAAAGGATCCAGTTTCAGTTTTCTACTTATGGCTAGCCAATTTTCCCAGCACCATTTATTAAATAGGGAATCCTTTCCCCATTTCTTGTTTCTCTCAGGTTTGTCAAAGATCAGATGGCTGTAGATGTGTGGTACTATTTCTGAGGGCTCTGTTCTGTTCCATTGGTCTATATCTCTGTTTTGTACCAGTACCATGCTGTTTTGGTTACTGTAGCCTTGTAGTATCATTTGAAGTCAGGTAGTGTGATGCCTCCAGCTTTGTTCTTTTGACTTAGGATTGTCTTGGCAATGCGGGCTCTTTTTTGGTTCCATATGAACTTTAAAGCAGTTTTTTCCAATTCTGTGAAGAAACTCATTGGTAGCTTGGTGGGGATGGCATTGAATCTATAAATTACCTTGGGCAGTATGGCCATTTTCACGATACTGATTCTTGCTATCCATGAGCATGGTATGTTCTTCCATTTGTTTGTGTCCTCTTTTATTTCACTGAGCAGTGGTTTGTAGTTCTCCTTGAAGAGGTCCTTTACATCCCTTGTAAGTTGGATTCCTAGATATTTTATTCTCTTTGAAGCAATTGTGAATGGAAGTTCATTCATGATTTGGCTGTCTGTTTGTCTGTTACTGGTGTATAAGAATGCTTGTGATTTTTGCACATTAATTTTGTATCCTGAGACTTTGCTGAAGTTGCTTATCAGCTTAAGGAGATTTTGGGCTGAGACAATGGGGTTTTCTAAATATAAAGTCATGTCATCTGCAAACAGGGACAATTTGACTTCTTCTTTTCCTAACTGGATACCCTTGATTTCTTTCTCTTGCCTGATTGCCCTAGCCAGAACTTCCAACACTATGTTGAATAGGAGTGGTGAGAGAGGGCATCCCTGTCTTGTGCCAGTTTTCAAAGGGAATTTTTCCAGTTTTTTCCCATTCAGTATGATGTTGGCTGTGGGTTTGTCATAAATAGCTCTTATTATTTTGAGGTACGTTCCATCAATACCGAATTTATTGAGCATTTTTAGCATGAAGGGCTGCTGAATTTTGTCAAAGTCCTTTTCTGCATCTATTGAGATAATCACGTGGTTCTTGTCTTTGGTTCTGTTTATATGCTGGATTACGTTTTTTGATTTGCAAATGTTGAACCAGCCTTGCATCCCAGGGATGAAGCCCACTTGATCATGGTGGATAAGCCTTCTGATGTGCTGCTGGATCCGGTTTGCCAGTATTTTATTGAGGATTTTTGCATCGATGTTCATCAGGGATATTGGTCTAAAATTCTCTTTTGTTGTTATGTCTCTGCCAGGCTTTGGTATCAGGATGATGTTAGCCTCATAAAATGAGTTATTTTAGAGACTTAAATGTTAGACCTAATACCATAAAAATCCTAGAAGAAAACCTAGGTAGTACCATTCAGGACATAGGCATGGGCAAGGACTTCATGTCTAAAACACCAAAAGCAACGGCAGCAAAAGCCAAAATTGACAAATGGGATCTAATTAAACTAAAGAGCTTCTGCACAGCAAAAGAAACTACCATCAGAGTGAACAGGCAACCTACAGAATGGGAGAAAATTTTTGAAATCTACTCATCTGACAAAGGGCTAATATCCAGAACCTACAAAGAACTTAAACAAATTTACAAGAAAAAAACAAACAACCCCATCAAAAAGTGGGCAAAGGATATGAACAGACATTTCTCAAAAGAAGACATTCATACAGCCAACAGACACATGAAAAAATGCTCATCATCACTGGCCATCAGAGAAATGCAAATCAAAACCACAATGAGATACTATGTCACACCAGTTAGAATGGCAATCATTCAAAAGTCAGGAAACAACAGGTGCTGGAGAGGATGTGGAGAAATAGGAACACTTTTACACTGTTGGTGGGATTGTAAACCAGTTCAACCATTATGGAAAACAGTATGGCGATTCCTCAAGGATCTAGAACTAGAAGTACCATATGACCCAGCCATCCCATTACTGGGTATATACCCAATGGATCATAAATCATGCTGCTATAAAGACATATGCACACGTATGTTTATTGCGGCACTATTCACAATAGCAAAGACTTGGAATCAACCCAAATGTCCATCAGTGACAGACTGGATTAAGAAAATGTGGCACATATACACCATGGAATACTAGGCAGCCATAAAAAAGGATGAGTTTGTGTCCTTGGTAGGGACATGGATGCAGCTGGAAACCATTATTCTTAGCAAACTATCACAAGAACAGAAAACCAAACACCGCATGTTCTCACTCATAGGTGGGAACTGAACAATGAGCTCACTTGGACTCGGGAAGGGGAACATCACACACCGGGGCCTATCATGGGGAGGGGGAGGGGGAGGGATTGCATTGGGAGTTATACCTGATGTAAATGACGAGTTGATGGGTGCTGACGAGTTGATGGGTGCAGCACACCAACATGGCACAAGTATACATATGTAACAAACCTGCACGTTATGCACATGTACCCTAGAACTTAAAGTGTAATAATAATAATAAATAAAATAAATAAATAAATAAAAAGGATGAAAACAAAAAAAGTATATAATATTAGAAAGGAGAACATAAACATAAGTAGATATACCATGACCATAAAATTTTAATTATTAAATTTCTCTACTATTAGCATAAAGATTGACAAATCAAGTAATAGGGTGGTGGAGAACCAGACTCAGTCTTTCTATACGACAAGTTAAAGGTTGGTCAATTCCACAAATAACACTAATGAAAGTCAATAATATAGATCAAAATATATCACAATCTTAAGCAATATATAAAAATGAATTCAAGATGAATTAAAGACATACTTGAAAATCTGTATAAATTTTTAGAGCAGTAAGGTGTTATGTTTATGCTTTGAAGATTGTAAAAAATGTATTTAAAATCAACACAAATCAAGGAATAAATGATAAATTAGAATACATCAACATTTAAAATTTTTGCTCCTAAAAAGATGTCCTAATCTGCAAGAAAGTATTTTTAACACATAAACTAGATTAATAGTCATAAAATTCAGAAGAATACACAGATCAAAAGAAAAAACAAAAAATTTCACATTTGTGTATACATTTAAGAGAATAATCTAATCCAAAGCAAGAATAAATCCCTATTTTCAAAAAGAACATTTGGGAAAACAGCCTAATATTTAAATATTTCTGTAAATAAATATTATAAAATAGTAATCCACACTAAAACTGAATAAACTGAAGCTACATATCACAAAGTATCAATCAATGTTCAACTAAATAAATGTTGAATTGAAAAAGCACGTGGAAGAGGACACAGAGATGAAATGTGTAGAAAGTAAAAAGTGTAAAACATGCTTAGGCAGTAGATATAAATTTTTTACAGTTACAGTAATGATTTAAAGGAAATCCAGAATAGTGGTTACATTAGAGGTGAAGAGGGATGTTACCAGTCAAGGTAAACGGTAACTTAAGATGCATGTATTTAGTGTAATACTAAAATGTGGATATCAGTGTATTAATATTTAATGCATTATTTTTGAATATTTAAAATATTGCATGATAAAATTTAGCTGGACTAACACTTTATATCTTCTTAGTCTGAGAATTAGTGGTTATGTAAGTAGGCATAAAGCATGGTGTATGGTACAATCAAAATATTTTTATTGTTATTAAAATTATGATGTTTATAGTTGTTTAGGAAGACTTCCTAGTGAATGTACTGTTATGATAGCCCATTTCCAAATATTTAAATATAAATTAAAAACACTTTTCTCATCAGTAGACAATTTCATTGCAATTTCAGATTATGGTAATAACCTTATTTAAATAATGATGTTAATATCACATTTAAGAAAACCTGTGTTTCTGTTTGCTTTAAAGATTATTATTTTTACTTGATTTCAACTTAATTTTCAATGCTTAAAGTTGATAATAATATGTAGACTTCATTGATCTCTTTATTATGTTCTGCTTTCAAGTTAGAAGGTGAAAAACAATAGAAAAAATGTAATTAATGAAAGGATTTATGTGAAAGAAAAATTATGAAGAGCTGAAATATAAATATGATTATAGTAAAGGAAAAATGTCATTTTATTAAATAGACAGTATAATTTGTTTTTTTTTTGGTGGGTTTCTTGTACATGTGCCTTAATGTTTCATATGTTTCCTGTAGAAAGGAATTGGTGGCGAAAACATCATATAATTAGAATTTATAACCTATGGAACTAAAGACATTCAAACTATAGTTACAGCCTTCCATTATGGTTGCACAAACCAAAATCAAGGCAGAACCAAAGAACTCTGCTGTGTGATTAATGATCAAGCAAAGGGGTATACATAGAAAAACCAAGGCCATTTCAGAAAATAGATAGATAGATAGATAAATAAATAAATAACCCAGTAAAATAGAAGCAATTTATCAAAATAATTTTTATATACTGTGAACATTGGCCTGAAAACATGGACAATCAAGTTCATAGACAGACAATAATGTGCCAAAATTATTGAAACTCAGACAAATTGGACATCTTCTGGCCCCTTTAGGAAACTTCCAGTTTCAGCTCAGACATGAAAAGAGCTCAGAAGTCATCACTTACATCCTTACAATAATCAAAGACTGGACAAAAAGAAAATCAATAAATTTTCTTGGACCTATCAGATAATCGACTTGGAAAAGCAAATTGAGGTGGAAAAGAAAATCACTACCCCTAAATATCTAGAGAGACAGACTGATCCAGGTGATTACAGCCAAGATCTATTTACCTGGGGTAGAAACCACTGCAAAGAAAAACTGTTAGGACACATTATATAAAAGTCCTAACATATATATTGTATCCTTTTTCATATTATTTAACAAAGCATGAGCATTACAAAACACCAACAAACAATAGCAAAAACTTGCATGCACACTTAAATAGTAATTATAACAAATCGCCGAAGGATGATTGTGAACTGGGTGAGAGTGAGATAATAATGGAGGGAATATTTTTAGTGGTCCAATACATTTTTATGGGCTTTACATCCAGAACTCCTAGGAGATTCTCACAGTAAACACTTGAGAAAGATCTCGTGGCTCTGATAGGGGAAAATGAATAAACTCTGTGACATACTACCAGAGTTATATGCAAAACAAAGGCCTTCTCTCCAGAGAGAAAGACTATATAAAGCTTTGTCCCAAAGTCATTGATAAGATGCAAGAAAATGGGCAATGTTAGCAAAATGATTTTTTTAAAAACCTCGGAAAGGATCAAAAGAAAGTCTAGAAATTCAAAAATAATGTAATCTACATATAGAATATGTTTTTGGACTCAACAGACTAGACATGACTATGAAAAGAATCACTGAATTTGAGTACAGGCCAAAAGAAACTTCCCAAAATAAAGTGTGAAGAAAAAGAATGAATGAAAAGAAAAGGAACAAAATTCCCAAGAACTACGGGAAAATGTCAAAATGTATATATTCAAATGAAATAAAAAGAGATTTCTGCACTCTCGTGTTTATTTCAGTTGTACTTAAGTAGCCAGGACATGTAATACAGTGTCCATCAACAAATATATGAATAAAGGAAAAATGGTCTATATACACAATGGATACTATTCAGCCTTTAATAAGATGGAAACACCGTCCTTTGCAATAACATGAACAAACCAGAAAGACATTATGTTAAGCAAAAAACGCCAAGCACATAAAGACCAACACTGCATGTTCTTATTCATACATGGGAGTTTAAAAAGTCGGTATCATAGAAGTAGGAAGCAGAATAATGGTTACGAGGCGGGAGATGATAGAGGAGGAGAGATGGTCAAGAGGTACAAAGTTACAGTTAAATATGAGGAATATGTTTTGGTGTTTATTGGACAGTATAATGACTATAAACAACAAAGTATATATTTCAAAACAGAAGAGAGCATTCAGAATGTTCTCACCACAAAGAAAGTTTGAAGTACTTAATTTTCTATTCACCTTCATATGATTAATACACAATATAAGCATATATCAAAACATCACATTGTACCCATAAATATGCACAATCCTACATGTCAATCAAAACTGAAACAAACCTTTAAAAAGTGTATAATGTCAAATGTGAACACCAGAATGAGAAGACAGAACAAAGCAGAAAAAAATATGCAAAACGCTCATGGGTGAGAACTCCTCTTCAAAACTGATGACAGACACCAAACCACAGTTCCAGGAAGCACAGAGAAATCAAAGCAGAATGTGTATCAAAAAATACTATTCCTATTCATAGCATATTCAAACTTCAGAAAAAAAGACAAAAATAAAACTTTGAAAGATACTAGCAGAAGGTGAGAATACTTTACCTTTAAAGGGATAAAGATAAGCTTTAGTGCTGATGTTTTGTCAGAAACAATACAAGCCAGCAGAAAGCTGAGCAAACATGTAAAGTTGAAAGAAAAAAAAGAGAAAAATAGAAGGAGAAAGCAAAAAGAAAAATAGAATTCAAAATTCTACGTCCAGCTAAACTAACTTTCAAAAGTGAAAAAGAAATCAATGATTTCTTAGACAAGCAAACACTGAAGGAATTTTCTAGCAAACTTGATTTGTAAAATATGTCCATAGACATGAGGCATGAGGAAATGATGTAAGTTAGAAAAAAAAAGTTTCACATGAAGAAAAATACATCAGAGAAGAAATAAATGAAGATGAAGGAAAATATTTTTCTTATTCTTATTGATCTTAATAACTGTTTTTAAAAGTATTAAGTTGAAATGTGTGATTATCCATGTGATGATAGCACATGGATAAAACATGGATGAGTGCAATATCATGGGAGACAGGAGGAAGGAACTTGGAACTCTCCATTATAAGACACATAAACTACACACAAAGACAAGTAGTGTTACTTAAGAGTTGAATTAGATTTGTTAAAAATATTGTAAACACTAGAGCAAACCAATATACATGTTTTTTAAAATGTGTAGCTGATATACTAACGGAAAAAGTAAAATGAAGCTATACAAAACACACAAATAAAATCAAATAATTCATAACTATATGCCTCTGAAAAGGTATAGAAAGTGTAATAAATATGACTGTTATTAATCCATCTACATAATTTATAACTTTAAATGTGAACAGTCTAAATGCAGCAACTAAAGAATAGAGATTATTATAATGAATAAAAAATTACATAATAATGTCTATTTGTAAAAATACTTTTTAATATGAAGGGTCAGATAGTTTTGAAATAAAAAAATGAAGAAACATTTACCATGCTAAAACTGAACAAAGGAAAGCTGGAGTCACTACATTAATTTTGAAATAGCAGACTTTAGAGCAAGACAAATTATCAGAGATAAACAGAGGTGCAACATAATAATAAAAGTGTCAGTTCTCCAAGAAGATATAATTCTAAATGTGTATACACCTAGCTACAGTGGTAAAATGCATAACACATAATTAAGAGAAGGTAAGACATAAGTAAACAAATCCACTATTATAGTTGTAGTTTTCAAAATAGCTGTAAGAAGGATGAAGTTGACATAAATGGCATTATAAGACCATCTTATGTATATGACATTTATGGAAACTTCCATCCAACAAAAAATAAATAAATACACATTTTACACAAACTCACATAAAACATCCACCAAATTAGACCACATTCTGGGCCATAAATTTTATTTTAAAAATTGAAAGAAAAAAAATCATTCAAAATATGTTATTAAACCACAGTGGTATTAAATTGAAAATCAGTAAGAGAAGTATAGGTGGAAAACCCACATATATCTGTAGATTAATCAACTCGATTATAAGTAACAAATGGGTAAAAAATATTTTTTAATTAAAACTTTTGAAGTGAATGTAAATAAAAATACAACTCATTAAAGTTTGTGTGATGCAACAAAAATCGGTGCTTAGAAGGCAGTGTGTCATATTAACTACATAATTACAAAATTAAAAACTTGTAAAACTTGGTAATCTAAATTAGGGCACTGAAAATACCAATTTAAAATGTAAACAAGAAGAAGTAAAAAATAACAAAAAATAAAGCAGAAATCAATGAAATCAAAAATTGAAAAACAATAAAATCAACATAACCAAAAGCCGGTTTATTGAAATGATTAATAGCAGCAATCAACCAGTAGTCAGACTAAGACAAAAAAGAAACACAATACTTACTAATATCAGAAAAATATGAGATATTATAGCTACTGTTCCCATGGACATTAAAATTAGTCCATCTCATCCACTAAACACCCACATAAGTAAACCACCACAAAAGCTAGACCTGGCAAAGGAGTGATGGTGAGCATCCATAATGTCTAGAATATATTACTTATAATGTCAAGTTTTAAGCAAGTGGTATAAGCTTTGCAAGTAAACAGCAATGTTTACCACATAAACAGGAAAAAAAATTAGTAGAAGTGACCCCTGAGAAAGCCAACATATGAAACTTAATAGACAAAGACACATTAATGGATTATTAAAAATATTTGTAAAAACTAGAAGAATTCATGCTTACAGAAGTGAAATGACAATATCACGAACAGACTATTAAGAAAGATATAAATTACTTTTTAAAAATCAAATTGATATCTGGAAATGAATCCAAGTTAAATCCAAGTTAAAAATTTACTAGAGTGTCTTAAGGGAAGATTTGAGCTGGTAAAAAAAAAAAAAAAAAAATTAATTAAAAAAACTTAAAGATGTATAGAAATTATGCAATAAAAACCAGGAGAAATAATGAGCAAATTAAGATTCATTAATTAACAAAAATAAACAGAGGACACACAGAAACACAGGACAGACAGAAACACAGGACACACAGAAACACAGAAACAGAGGACACACAGAAACACAGGACAGACAGAAACACAGGACAGACAGAAACAGAGGACATCACAGAAACATAGGACAACATTAAACACACTAGTGTACTAGTGTGAGTACCTAAAAGAGAAACAACAAAAGCAAAACATTTTAAATGACAGAAATCATTTGGAATTTGATGAAAAAAAAAAAAAATCTATACACCCAGGAAGCTCCATAAACTCTAAGCAGGATAAATCCAAAGATACTCACACACAGACATACTATAAAAGTTTATTAAAAGACAAAGAGGTCTATCTTTAAAGGAGTTGGAAAAAAATGAATGACTTGTTACCTTTGAGGGGATTCCACTAACAGTTGACAACTCATTAAAAAAATAAAAAATAAAGAAGACGGAATGCACAGAGGCTATGAAATAATAAACACTGTCAATCAAGAATTGTTTTCCAGCAAATGTATCTATTAAAAACAATGATAGGACGGGCACGGTGGCTCACGCCTGTAATCCCAGCACTTTGGGAGGCCGAGGCGGGTGGATCACAAGGTCAGGAGATCGAGACCACGGTGAAACCCCGTCTCTACTAAAAATACAAAAAATTAGCCGGGGGTGGTGGCAGGCGCCTGTAGTCTACTCAGCTACTCAGGAGGCTGAGGCAGGAGAATGGCGTGGAACCCAGGAGGCGGAGCTTGCAGTGAGCCGAGATCGTGCCACTGCACTCCAGCCAGGGGGACAGAGCGAGACTCCGTCTCAAAAAAAAAAAAAAAAATGATAAAATCATTACCCAAATATAACTGAGCAAATGTGTTACTTGGAAAATTGCTTTACAATATATAACAGAAAGTTACTCAGGTTGAAAGCAAGTAATCTTGTATGATAATTCAAATCTAAAAACAACAAAAAAAAAACTGATTGAAGTATTTATGTAATTATACAATACAGTATATATTATATATACTGTATATATTCTAAATACAGTATATATTCTAAATACAGTATATATTCTAAATACAGTATATATTATATATACTGTATATATTCTAAATACAGTATATATT
>NC_045455.1:28449939-28450227 GCF_002776525.5 Piliocolobus tephrosceles
GATAAAATCATTACCCAAATATAACTGAGCAAATGTGTTACTTGGAAAATTGCTTTACAATATATAACAGAAAGTTACTCAGGTTGAAAGCAAGTAACCTTGTATGATAATTCAAATCTAAAAACAAAAAAAAAAAAACTGATTGAAGTATTTATGTAATTATACAATACAGTATATATTATATATACTGTATATATTCTAAATACAGTATATATTCTAAATACAGTATATATTCTAAATACAGTATATATTATATATACTGTATATATTCTAAATACAGTATATATT
>NC_045455.1:28535227-28586804 GCF_002776525.5 Piliocolobus tephrosceles
ATGAAAACCTGTCAATTGCATTCTCACTAAAAAATGCAAATTGAAACCACAAGATGCTATCACTGCACACCCACCATAATAAGAATAAAGATAAAAACAGAAAATAGCAAGTGCTCTTAAGCGTTTGTAGCGACTGACATAAATTGACACATTCGCATTAAAAATTATTTGGTAGTATCTTACAAAGTAGTACATACACGTTCACTTTGATCCAGAAACCCTGTGGTATATGTCTAACACATATTCAATAAACGATGCATACAAGATGTTCCAAATAGTTCTATTCACAATATTCAAAACTTTGAAATGACACACAATGCAGATTTACTTTAGAACTGGTAGAGTATATAATAATGGCATACAATCAACCAATAGGCATAAGTGAATAAAAACTAGACAATTACTTGGAAGAATTTCTCAAATAACTTTGAGCAAAGTCAGCCGGATATAAATACTACATACATTACAGCTCAGATTACAGTAAGTTGAAGCAAAGGCAACATTTAAAATGTTTTGAATTCAGGATGGGGGTTTGATCATTGGAGTGGAGCCCCAAGAAGCAATTACAGGTTACTAGTAATGTTGTATTTCTAAATTTCAATGTTAGTTACACAAGTGTGTTAACTTTTGTATTAACTGTAACTTTTACATAATGTTTTATCTTGTTATAATTCATTAAAGAGTTTCCATTAAAAATGAACTTTAAAGTCATGAAAAGTTTTAACTACCACTAGAGAATTTATACTACCAAAATAATGTTGATCTTTAAGGTAGTCATATTTGGACTTTACACTGCATTTATCTCTGCATGAGACGAGCACTATGTAATTTATTGTCTATATTTTTGGAATTGCTTTTGAATTCCTTTGTGCAAAGTATTTAAAAAATCAGTATTATAACCATTCTTCTCTTTTGTCAATATTAAATGCATTAAGATATAACAAGTAAATGATAAATTTTTACATTAAATTACTACAACCATTATAAGATAAACCAGTATTGTAGACAAGTGGAAATTTAGAAAACTTGTTTTAAACAATGTGGTAGTAAAAATGATTACAGTGTCATTTTCAAAGAGCACTGAGATACTTATAAATCTAAAAAAAAGTAACTCAGGTTGTTATGATGATATTCCCCATGAAATAAGTGATCTTAGGCTTGTGGCTCTCTAGGAGTCTTGCCATGAAAGTTCTGTTGATGTAACCTAAATAGGATATTTATTTACAATAGCTGCTCAACGCAGGTACTACCACCCAGGTGTTGTTAATATGACATTTTAAGAAGCTTTTTATAAATTAGGTCAACATGCCAGTTCTTAGCTGAACATAAGTTCAAAATACACAGGGAATAGACTCACTAATATCTGTTGAAAATTATTCTTAAAGGAAAGCACGTAGAAATAGATTGAAAGCATGTTTCTTAGTATACTGAAGTATAGATTTCAGAATAATTTGGTGAAGGTTATGATTGTTGCATTCAAAATTTAAAAACATGCATAAATTCTAAAATATCTGACATTCAGTCTGTCATTTCTCTTGGAATTTTCATCCCGTGTATCATTGTGTTTACTTTCTATTGTTTCTAATGTGATTGTTTTTACTTTCTATTTTTTCAACTTGACAATAGACCTGGATTTCACCCGTAAGGCAGTTTCAGCTTGCGTTTCATCACCAGTCAGGCTGCTGTTAGAATCATCCTTTTAGATCTTAAGCTGGGTTATAATTTGATGTAAATTTAAGAGTCCAGCGATCAGGAGTCTGATGTTTCCCAGCAGGAAAACTTCATTTATGTGCAGGTTTTTTTATGTCTTTGTTTTTGACCTCCCTCGCTTTCTTGTTTTTGGTGAAGCTTCTGTTTGGCGGCAAAAGCTCTCATTTGCAGGCCTTCTTGTAAGACACACCTGTTGGTATATCTTTTGGTGCTACTGCCAAGGTATGAGAGATAACTCAGTTTTGTAGCTGGGATTGTGATGTGTTTTCCCAATTGAGCCAATTGAATATTTTTGAACCACAGAAACAAAATGGCTTCTGTGTTGTTTGTTCATTCTTGATCCTCTATCTCCCGTACTCACACCAACAATATTAGGGTGGTCATTGACCTTTGGACAAGTTGTTCACTGTGCGTTTCTGATGAGTAGCTGTGATTTTTCTTAATAGTTGAATATTTTGAATGACCCTTGCAGGGTCAGCACTTTCTACTGTATTTGTTGAGCTAGCATCCTTTTCTGCTTTCCTACCTCTATTAGTCTGTGTTCATATTACTATAAAGAACTGCCCAAGACTGAGTAACCTATAAAGAAAAGAGGTTTAATTGGCTCACAGTTCAGCATGGTTGGGGAAGGCTCAGGAAACTTCCAATCATGGCAGAAGGTAAAGGGGAAGCAAGGACCTTCTTCACAAGGCAGCAGGAAGAAATGCTGAGCGAATGGGGAAGAGCCATATATAAACCATCAGATCTTATGAGAACTCACTCACAGTAACACCATAGGGGGAGCCAGCTCAGTGATTCAATTATCTTCACCTGGTCTCCCTTGACATATGGACATTATAGGGATTATGAGGATTACAATTGAAGATGAGATTTGTTTGGGAACACAAAGACTAACTATATCACTACCTAAAGATAGATTTCTTTTATTTTCACTGGCTTTAAATTTAGTGTAAATTGTTTAAATTCCTTGAGAGAAGTAGTTTTGTTTTGTTTTTGAGACTGGAGTCTAGCTATGTTGCCCAGGCTGGAGTGCAGTGGTGCAATTTCAGCTCACTGCAAACTCCGCCTACAGAGGTCAGAGGATTCTCCCACATCAGTCTCCCTAGTAGCTGGGATTACAGGCGCACACAACCACACACGGCTAATTTATTTATGTATTTATTTATTTTTGCGTTTTTAGTAGAGACAGGGTTTCACCATGTTGGCCACGCTGGTCTTGAACTCCTGACCTCAAGTAATCTGCCTGCGTTGGCTTCCCAAAGTGCTGGGATTACAGGTGTGAGCCACTGTGCCCAGCCTATAAGTAGTTTTAAATAGTTAAATGTTCAATACTATGATCCAAAATTAATGACTTTAATTGAGAAAATCTTAATTCAAGTCTTGGCTCTTTTACTTTCTAACTATATGAAATTGGAGAAATTATATCAAGACTCAGGCTTTAGTTAATTCCTCTATATTATAGAAACATTTCATAGGTTTGTTGTGGAGTTTAAATAGTTGATTAATATACAGTACATACAAGAAAGCCTGGCAGGTATCACACACTACATTAAGATTAGCTATTGTACTTCTTATTGAATATAGTCTTAAGCTATTTTTTAAATATGTGACTTGCTACTTTAGAATTCCAAAGGATAACTTCTATCCCTTGAAATATATATATTTCATAAATATATCTACTTCATAATATGCATTTCATAAATACATAATATATATTTTATAATGTATAATGTATATTTTATAATGTATATATTTTTATATTTTACAATATATATTTTATAACATGCTATATATAACAACACACATATATTTTACAACATATGTAATATATATTTTACAACATGTATTTTACAACATGCATAATATATATTATATATATTTAATTTTTATTGATAATCCGTGTGATTCAGTACTAGGTAACATAAACCATAGTTTACTATAAAAATGCAATACAGGCAAAGAAGATACATACATTTGTATCAGGAACTAATTGTACAATATAGTAATTTATTAAATATCTTGCCTACCAAAGGAGTTACAGAAACGTAAATATAATTATGGACTTCAACATCCTTAAAGTCTGGTACTGTCAACATTGCCATAAGAACTTATAGGTGAGAGTTTGAAAGGTAGGGAGAGCACTAGTAAAAGAGTAGAGTGTCATAAGGTGTTACATGTAGTTAGTTAAGTCCTATAACTATGGTACATAACTGCATTGAATTAAATCATCTTCTGTAATTTATTAGTGCTTCGCTCATTTATTAATATTTTATGCATTTAAATATTAACTTCCCAGATATATTTATAGCTAGAAAACATTTTTCATAAAAGTTAAACAAAAATACACTGTAAGTACACTACCTGCCTTTGAGAATAGTATAAGTTACCTTATACCCCCAATCCCCTAATAAGCTAAATTTGACAAAGTATCACTTTAGGTATTTTGGGATGTAGTAGGAATGTGTATTGACTGAAGTAGTGAGTTTGCTAACAAAAAATGTCATAGATGATATGGATTATTGATATTTTCAGGAAAAAAGTGCACTATGTAGCGTTAAGGAAGATTTTATTCAAGACATCACCGTAGGATCAAGACTCTACTATATCAGGGAGAGAGACTGAACTCAATGCCAGGAAAACAAACGGAGGGAGAATTTTGAAGGGCTAGAGTGAAGGGTAATTCATGGAGTTTAGTTAATATCAGTAGGTCATCTGTGTTCCCTCATTGGTGCTACTGTAAGTTAGGTTCCTAAGCTCTCACAAGAACTGGGAAATATGGGCATTTTCTTACTTGATTACGTTTCAAAGGAATGGCTTCTTGGTTCATAAGAAAGATATACTTCATTGTAAAACCAGCAAGAGGTTGGCAGACAATTTACATCTCAAAGTGGCAGAGAAATAATTTACAGTTGAAAGTTTTCTAAATTAAATGCTCTGAGAAAATGGATATCAGAAGTCTATATTCAGGAAGCCGGAGAAAACATTAAGGCTTCCTTGGTCAATGTCCTTTAAGTATTTGTAGTTCTATTTTATATTTCTTAGCATACTCATAGGTAGACTAGAAAACAAAACAAAAAACAACCAAAAAAGAGAAAAAGCTCTACAATACACAATAGCCAAACATGTGTGAAGAAAGTTTCAATATGTGACCATGATGCTAATTCCGTCTTGCTATTTAATGTTTAACAAGACTCACATAGTAATAATGAGACTTCACAAAAAGAGGCAGATTTAGTGTAGACTCATGTCTCAGAGTAATGATGAAATTGCACACACATCACTGTTTTTGGATCTTGAACTTGAACCTACTGCTATGTTAATGCACAATGTAATGATTCAAAGGTTGCCCTGATTTGCCAGATTATATTTCATTCAGTGTGAACAGATGGTATTGCATTTAGACAAATTGTTCCTTGAAACAAAAGATTCAATTCTCTGCTTTGTAGAAGATACACCTTCTGCCAACTATTTTTTCAAGTAAACATCATATTAGGTAAATAAGAAAAACCATTATAATTATGGTGAAATTACCTATCAACACTGGTGAATTCCCATGGACCACATTTTCACTTAATAGTCTTCCATAGATGGAACATACTGTTAATGCCAATGACACTGACATTTCAAATTTTAAATATTACTGAACTACAGGAGTTTGCAATTAAATTATAAAATGATGCCAGATAACTATATAAAAGCTATACTTTCTAAATAGCCCTAAAATATTTTAAAATACAGTTTACCTTAATTTTTGAACAATTTCTGGTAAGTAGTGAAGGAAAAGGAAAACAAAATTCTCTCAAGAGGGAGAAGATGAGGGTTTGATGTAGATTATATGTACATTTTTAAGTTTAAATATTTTATTTATAACAAAAACCAGTGTTTTCAATTGAGTTTCTTTTTTAATTCAGAAATTATATACATGTTTTGCTAAAATTTTACATTTATTTAACATTATATTTTTTATTTTTTCATTTTAATTTTTATTTTATTCAAAGGGTACATGTGCTTTTTTGTTACCTGTGTATTACATGTTTAATAGTGGGGTTGTGTCTACTAGTGTACTCAGGAACCAAATATTGGACACTGTACCCAGAAGGTTAGTTTTTAACGCACACACCTTTGCTACTTCCCCTTTCTTGAGTCCCTAGAGTCTGTTTTCTCCATGTGTAACATCTGTTTAGCTCCGACTTAGAAGTAAGAACACAGTATTTGTTTTTCTGCTTGCTGTATTAGTTCGCTTAGGATAATGGCCTCCAAATACATCTGTGTTGCAAAGGACATCTTTTTGTTCTTTTTTTATGCTTCATAGTTTCCATGGGGTATCAGATCAACTGTTGGTGGACATTTAGGTTGGTTCCACGACTTTGCTGTTTTAAATAGTGCTGTAATAAACACACAAGTACAGATGTCTTTTTAATGAAATGATTTATTTTCCTTATTCTACTAGATACCCAGTATTGTGCTTACTGGGTCGAATGGTAGCTCTTTTAGTAGAGATATCTTTGAGATATCTTCATACTGTTTTCCCTAGAGATTGAACTAATTTACACTCTCATGAACAGTGCATGAGCATTCACTTTTCTCTGCATCCACAACAATATTTTTTTGTTTTTTTACTTTTTAATAAAAGCAATTCTGACTGATGTAAGATAATATTTCAGTGTGGTTTTAATTTGCATTTCACTTATGATTAGGGATATTAAGCATTTTTTCATGTGTTTGTTTGCCATTGTATTTCTTTTGAAAAATGTTCATGTTCTTTGCCCAGTTTTTAATAGATTTTTTCTTGTTGAGTTTGAGTTCCTTGCAGAGTCTGCATATTAATACTTTGTAGGAAAAACTTTTAAATATTGACCTAGGCAAAGAATTTATGACAGAGACTTTGAAAGCAATGCAACAGAACCAAAAGTAGACAAATGGGACTTAAACTAAACAGTTTCTGCACAGCAAAAGAAATAAGCAACAGAATAAATGGACAACCTACAGAATAGGTGAAAATATTTATAGGCAGTGTTTTCTTTAACCTAAGAAAAACTGCAATCTCAATATGTGATCAATTGTGTAATAACAATAATTGCTTTATCATCACTATCACCATCATTATAATAATCACTGTCATAATACCATCATCATATATTAACCTAGAATGCAGAAATAACTGAAAACATTTCCTTTATCTCCAAATATTCCAACTACTAAGTTGTTTGTTTCTCTTGAGCAATGTAAGAGCTCTCTATATCTGTATCTCTTTTATCTATCAACCTTTGCTGAAATGTTCCACAGAAACTGCTGTTGTTAAAACATTAAACACATATTTCATATTGTCAAACCCAACGTTCGCTATTCTTAACCTTTTAACATCCTCAATTTCCCTATCTCTGTAAATGGTACCATAATCTTTTAATTGCCCAAGCCAAAATTTTGAGGTTATGCTTGGTTCTCCATTCCTCTCCATATGATCTCTAGAGGTTATATACATTTGTAGTTATATCTATCAACTTCTCTGCACTTGCTGCTGTCATTTATCCTGTATATGTCAGTAAATATATTCTTGTTTATTGCAGTTCTCTTAACTTGTCAACCTTCTTATGTCTCTCTAACCCATTTTCTGCATGGCATACAGAACTATCTTTAAACAAGAGGATCCTGTTACTCTAGTTAAAAATTTCTGATTACTTTCCTGTGTGTTTAGATTAAAATTAAAACTCATTTAAATTGTGCTTTCTGTTTAAGTGCCTACTTATCTATGTAACCTTAAATTTCACATTCTTATCCATGCCCATTTTATTCTATCTGACCCAGCCAGTATTCATTTTCTTAAACATAGCCACTGCCTCGGTGTTTTAAAGACTTCATACAAGATTATTCTTTTCTTGTAAGATATTTCCCTAGGTTTCTCCATTGCTCTTTTCATCTTTTAAGTACCAGTTTTAAAGTTACCTCCTCAAATTATTTATTTCAATCTTAAGTTTTACTCTATTTTCTATTAATTTTGCTCATATGCCATGTCTTAATTTGTAGCTGAATATTGCTTGCTTACGTTTTTGTTGTAACCATGGTGAAATTACCTATCAGCTCTAGAAATTTCCTATGGAGCACATGTTTCTTTTATAGTCTTGAAGTCAGAATTTAAAAAAATTTATTCCCTAAATGAGACAATTTTTAAATTATGTTTCCCAGTGGCATATCAACTATAGTATACATTTTGGGTGATAGGAATTGTGCGTATATTTTTTGACTGCTTTATACTTAGTGCCTGGCACAACAATTGGCACATAAAGCTCTAAGTTATATATAAATAGGTTGAAACAATTAAAGAATTGGGGAGTAAGATAAAGTTTTTCCATGGAGAAAGAGTAAACCTTTTGCAAATTTCTACCACTTTCTTAACCAAAGTCTAGAATATTTTCTTTTATTTTTTCTTACCACAAACAGAGGAAATATTTTAAACTGAAGCCTGCATTTCATTATGCTACATGATAGCAACCCAAATTTGGAAATCGGTATCAATTTGTATTATATAAAACACTATATTTTCATGGTGACATCCTTTTGACACATTCCTTGGTAGAATAGATTGTTAGCCTGATCCACCAAGAAGAAAATTTAAATTACAAAAATAAAATAAAAAGCTTCCATGCATTACATCTTTGACTGCTATACTGATTTCATATATACTAAACTGTGCTACAGATTTACAAGGAACATGATATAAATGTAGCCTACTGATGAAAATTTCTGAGTATCATTGGTTAGCAATTATTGAGTTCCTTTGCTTTGAGAAATAGAGTAATAAATAACTTTGAAACGGAGGCTTGCACTGTTTTTCCTCATCTGAAAGAAGAGTATCTACCATACTCTACTTGAACACAGCTGGAAGTCTTAATGAATAAGAACGTCAAGTTCTCCTTTAAGCAAGGTTAATTTAGAGATTTTGTGCCTTCAGAACCATCCGTAAATTAATTTATGCAATCTATAACATTTTTATTAGCTCTTTCAGGAGAAAATTTGAATGTAATGTGCATAAAAATCCAATCCTATAATCTCACATTTTCAGTATAAGATGAGGTGAAATACCATATAGAAGTTTCTGTGCTCTATTTTATGCTTATCAATTAGCAATGTTATCAGAATAACGTGAGTTTCATGAAAGCAGTAAAATACTAAACTGCATGCTGATTAGAAATTTCTTTTTTGCTCTGATAATTCTTTCAATGTATCTTCTAGTCCCTATTTTTAATACAAAGCTGCTTTCTTGCTTATCAACATTGGTATAATCCATTGTGTATTACTTGCCAATAGATCCTTTTTTTCCCATTTCTCATTTTCTAGTCCATGATTACATAAACTTTATCACTTACTTAACTACTTTTCCTGAGTTAACCAGGTTTCCTAAGCAACAAAATGGATTTTGGACTAAAAATATTACTGACAGACCATCTATCATTAATAAATTCAGACTGGCCTAATTTATTTTTAAATAAAGTATGACTAGCCTTTTTTAACCTTATCAAATTATACAGTGGTGTTCAGCCAAAAAGGAATTTCTTTTATGGAACTGGTTTAAAATTCACTTCAAGGTCCTTAAATTGTTAACTCATGACAGTGTGAAATTGTGTAATTTCTAAATTGTGATAGAATGTATAATTTCTTTCACAAGAATAAATTATTTAGGAATGTATGCAATTTTGCCTTTATTCTTATATTTTTAACATATTTAAATATACAGGTATTGCATAACTTAGATACGTATATCCACTGATTTTAGTAACACCCATGTAGATGTTTATATATCAGTAACATAGATATGATAATTAAATGGCATCTATAATTATGTATGGCATAAGTAAAAGTAAAGAAATTTAATCCAACAGCCAAATAAAGAATAAATATTAAATATAATTTAGAAACTGTCTCCTCAACATGACTAATTCTTCCTTTCTCTCTTCCAAAATCAAATATTCTGAATTTTGTTAAACATTTTATTGCTTTTAATTAATATATTCTTTAATTTTTATAATTCTTATACTTCATATAAATGGATTATATTATGTATATCTTTCTGGAAGTATGCTTAATATGATTTAGAGAATCATTCACGTTGAAGCCTGTGCCTGTTTTTTGTTGTAAATACAGTAATCCACTGCACATATATAAGACAATGTATATCCTTTGTACTATAGATATATTCAATGCCTGACTTATGCAAATATTATACTGTTAATATCATTGTGCGTGTCTCCTGAGCATATGCTTTTATAGGATGTTACATGGAACAGGAACATAGGGGTCATAGTTTGTTCATATTCAAATTTGCTATGAAAGATTAAATGTTTTTAAAAGTGAGTCTACCAATCAATGCGCATCTGTACAGGGAAAAGCAACAGAATTTTTTTTTTTTTTTTGAAAAGGAGTCTCTTTCGCCCAGGCTGGAGTGCAGTGGTGCAATCTGGGCTCACTGCAAGCTCCGCTTCCCAGGTTCACGCCATTCTTCTGCCTCAGCCTCCAGAGTAGCTGGGACTACGGACACCCGCCATCACGCCCGGCTAATTTTTTTTTTTTTTTTTGTACTTTTAATAGAGACAGGATTTCACTGTGTTAGCCAGAATGGTCTCGATCTCCTGACCTCGTGATCAATAGAATTTTTTAAATCACAAAAATGTAAACATTTGACATTGTACAACATTACAAAACTTCTTTGAACCTCTTGGATATAGAATATTTCAATTTACATGCCCCTATTTTAAATTTGTAAGTTTTTCTTACAGTCACAAGACATTGGTATTTTCTCTTCTGTAAACTGTTTCAGCATAACTGTTTGTCAAAAAATTATAATCTAAAATAATAAGGAACACTTATAAATTATAACGTGTATTCATGGTTGATGGTTATACTTGGCTATTTCTCCATTTTCCTATACTTTAATAGATGTTTCTCATCTAGTTTAGATTACAATATTTTGACAAATAATTATGCTAAAATGTTTTCCAGTCTGTGCTCCCCTTCTTTCCTTATACTATTTGTGATTTTTTATTGAATAAGTAATTAAATATGATATAGTCTCATTTATCAATTCTTTTATGACACATTATTTTACTCTTATTAAAATTATTTTCCCTGTGTAGAATTAGAAAAATCTAATCATATTCTAAAGGACACTTCAAACTCTGTGATAGTACATATTTATCAACTCATATTCACTAATATTCACTAATTGCTATTTATTAGCAATAACACCATAAATTATAGCCATAAACCTGAATGGCATTTGGTGGATTCAGTGAGGGTAGTTTAATTTGTAATATCTTTAATCGTTTTACTTAGCTGTGCTATTAGGTTTTGTGTGTTTCATGCAGATGGGTACATGCATGTTATACATACATACTTTCTGCTTCTCTACTATTCCATTAGGGAATAGATAATCTTGTTTAAGGGAAGTGCAGATTTTAAAAAACACGAGCCTATAAAAGAGGGAAAGTATTTAGAAATGTGCGAAAAATGTAAATAAAGCTAATGTGCAATAAAAAATAGAAAATTTATTAAAGATGGGACTCAGTAAGAAAAAATGACATCCTTTTAGTTTCAAAATACGAAAAATGTAGAGTTAGAATTGATACAAAGTTTAGAAGATATAAAAGTGTGAGAAATAATATATATGTAACCTTCTATAAAGGAGGAAATATTAACTTCAACAAAAACATAATTAAAAATAGAATTTAGAATCACCTAAACTAAAATAAATGTCACAGGAAAGAAACTATAAGCAACTTTAGATATCTATGTTCAGGATAATAGTTTACTATAGTGGTGGAAGAATACCAAATATTTGACAAATAATCATATATGGGTTTATGGTTCTAATTGTATTACAAAGTTCACAAATATTAAAGGATATCATTAAATTGAAACGTGGTAAAATTAGTTTTCTTTTTCTGGATCTTCTCAGTCTTCCAAATTCTACCCACTGGGGGAAAAATAAAACCTTCTAAGATGCCTAATGTGAATTTGAAGTTCAAAATGAGATTTTCAAGGCTCAAAAATAAAATTAGCAAGTAAAATAAGTGCATACATAATGGAACGCTAGAGATATAATAGTGTATAATGGACTAGGATAATAATTGGTTTTCCTTGAATATTTCATCCTTTTATGTTTACTTGAGTATTACAATCATGCAATTTTATTTTCATGTTCGATATTTCTATTCAATAGTACAGCATTATGAATAAACTTTATTATTTTATTTGATCAAAAAGTGGAAGTAGAATGTTTTGGGGGCCGGGCGCGGTGGCTCATGCCTGTAAACCTAGCACTTTGGGAGGCCGAGAAGGCAGATCACGTGAGGTCAGGAGTTCGAGACCAGTCTGGCCAACATGGTGAAACCCCGTCTCTACTAAAAATACAAAAGTTAGCCAGGCATGGTGGCAGTGCCTGTAAGCTCAGCTACTTGAGAGGCTGAGGCAGGAGAACTGCTTGAACCTGGGAGGAGGTGGTTGCAGTGAGCTGAGATCCTGCCATTGCACTCCAGCCCAGGCAACAAGAGTGAAACTCTGTCGCGCAAAAAAAAAAAAAAAAAAAAAAAACACACACACACACACACACAAAAAAAACCGTAGAATGTTCTGAACTATTTCTATTACTTTATGTAATTTTCATCACTTATTTTTTAAATAGAAATTCTCAACTATGTTATTATTTCATGTGTAAAAAACTAAATGTAAAACACGCAAATTTGTAGATTTTATCTATCATATTTCATCTAGTTTTCAGTACTTTAAAATAAATTATTGATACTGCAGAAAACATAGCTTATTTATGATCTCTATAGTCCTATCTAAAAATTTCACTCATCCCACAACATACTTATGATGACACTGTCATTACAAATGATTTTTGCATATGGCCATCATCAACATTGAAGCTTCACATTTGGATTAAAAATGAACACTTTAGTATATGCAAAATCTTAAAGATTTGAGAAAAGTATTAAAACATAAACCTAGAGATAATATAAATGCATTTTTGGTCGCAGGATATATATTTGCTTCTTATTCATATTTTATAAGAGTGGAATTTCTGGTTAGAGAGAATAGTTATTTCATGAGAATATCATCAAAAACATTTTGCTAAACTTGTTAATGTTGTGTTTTTCTGCTAGAAATATTAATATATTCCATGGTAAAGTATTTCTTAAAAATATTGGATATGCCTAAAGATTAAACATAGAAACAGTTAAATGAAATATATGTATTTGTGAAATTCATTTTCAACATTTTCTTTAATATTAATCAGTTCATGTTTGTCAGTTGAGAGGCGACCTTGTTTGTAATACATAGCTACATGTATATGGGTCAGCATGAAGGTGTATATATCTATAAACAAATCCAAAATGTGTAAAGTGTATTGATATGTGACTGTAATACACTTTTAAAATGAGGAAAGGATATTTGTAAAGTGTTTATTTATGCCCTACCACCACCCCACAAAGGAGATACTTTAATTTATAATCTGACTTAGATTACGTATCTTAGACATCCTTGTCCTATTTGGGAGAGCTGATATTTGAATGTAAGTATATACGTTATAAATTTTGGTATAAAATTATTATAAATAAATTTTAAAATTATTGTATACTTATGATTAAATACTATTTTATACAAAATTATCTAAAATGGTTTTACAAATATTGTATTGATTTTAGATATATCTCAATTCCAGTAAAAATCTTATTTATGTGACACTACCTTCATAATCAATATTGAATTATTTCTGTAAAATATCCTTCCCTTGGCATTCTCTTCCCTATACTCGTTTTTCTTTCCCTAACATTTGTTATCATCTGATGCAGGATTTATTTTTAATCTTCCTCTCCCTACTACAACTTAAGCTCTAAGAATATGAATTTGTGTCTCTAATTTGTATTGCACTATAAGTGTTGCATATCTAGCACATGAAACTTTACCTGGCACATGGTAGTGCTAATAACACTTTATTACTATTGCTGCTGCTACTACTAGTACTACTAGTGGTGGAACATTCCTAATCTGAAAATCCAGAATTCAAAATGCCCCCAAATATGAAATTTTTTGAATGCTAACACTCCAGCACTGTGGAAAATTCCACACCTGACCTCATGTTCTTTGAAATATGGTATAAAATTACCTTTAGGTGACGTATATAAGGTATAAATGAAAATTAACTGAATCTTGTGTTGAAATTTGGCTACCATCCCCCAAATATCTCATTATGTACATGTAAATACTCCAAAATCTGTATAAATCTGAAATCGAAAACATGTCTGGTCCCAAATACTTTAAATAAGGGATATTGAATTTGTATTACTACTAAAAGTTAACATCTGTGCAGGGCTTATGTTCCAGGAACCATTCTTAGGTTTGTTTTTTTAACATATAACACATTTAATATTCAAAATAACTTTATGATATATGCAGCATAATTTATTTCAGAAGGGGAAACTGGGGTGAAGAAAGGCTAAGCAAGATCTTGCCAAATTTCCCACACGAGTAAAATTTGTAGCCTGAATTTAGCCCTTAACTAGTTTATATTCTATAGAATTCTACTTTATACTCATTATTCTACCTTTGCTCTGAAGATATTATTTTAAATTAAACAACAGTGATGTGATTTCACATATATACAATTACAAACATTATGGATCAGAAAATGACTTATCAGTGAATTTTTGATCACTTGCAGTTTATCATAAATGAAATTTCCTAAGTGATTTTCCTCTCTAAAATATTGTGTTGAAAGTAAAAACTAAGTAATACCATTTTCCCCTTTCTCTTTAAAGCATTATTCTAAGTAATGAATCCTTAACAAATGACCTAGAAACATTTTAATCAGTTTTTTATTACACTCTCAATAGAAATTTGTTTCTAGATAATTTGAAAATAACTCTTACGTTGGCTATGAGAATCATTTTATTGTTCAATGTAATTTGCAGTATGTCTTAAAAAGACTTTAAAATGTTTAATATCTTTGTTGCAGTCTAATTGTAATATTGATTATAAGAGTTATTTAATGTAACATTTATTAAGGATGCATTTATAAAGAAATTGAAATAGCCTCAGTCCACTGTTTCATTATACAGAATTCAAATTTTGCCAAAAAACAACTTATTGGTTGAACTTGTTGTTGTTGTTGTTGTTGTTTTGTTTGCTGCTGAGTCTGGCTCTGTGGCCCAGTCTGGAATGCAGTGGTGCAATATCTTGGCTCACTGCAAACCATACCTCTCAGGGGTTGAAGCAATTCTCTTGCCTCAGCCTGCTGAGTAGCTGGAACTACAGGTGCCCACCATCACATTCTGTTAATTTTTGTATTTTTAGTAGAGATAGGGTTTCACCTTTTTGGCCAGGCTGGTGTCGAACTCCTGACCTCAAGCAATCCACCCGCCTCAGCTCTCAAGGTGCTGGGATTACAGGCATGAACCACCGTACCCAGTCAGGTGTAACATTTTAGAAATGTAGGTTGTTGACTCTCAAAAGAAAAATGTAACCAAACATATACAATAATATGTTGTATATCTCAAGATGAAAACATGAGAGTTCCCAATGCTGTTTATAAGTTGCTACACGGGAAGACACAACTTCTTGCTCCACAAAAGCCATACTACTAACAGTGTTTACTTCTCAGAAGGGACAAAAGAGGCTATTTTTGCATTAAATGATTCATTTATTTATTCAACTAGCTTTAATTGAGAGCTTATTATATCCTAGGCTGTGGTCTAGACCTGTCAGAACAGCTGGGAACTAGATAAAGGTTTCTCTCCTCTCTGCATTCTTCTTTTCATAAGGAGACCGGAATAAAGCAAATTAATTAATATATACATATATTAAAATTTTCAGCAAATGATAACTGATAACACTTAAAATAATAGCATGATTAAAAATAAGTGTGTATATGTAAGTTGTTTAATGAAGTGATTTGCAGTCATAACCTGAGTAATGAAAAATGGCCATATATGAACCTTATTTATATGTTTATTTTGAGATGGAGTTCACTCTTGTCAGCCAGATTGGAGTGAAATGGCACGATCATGGCTCACTGCAACCTTCACCTCCTGGGTTCAAGCAATTCTCCTGCCTCAGCCTCCCAAGTAGCTAGGATTACAAGTGCATGCCACCATGCCAGGCTAATTAGTAGTATTAGTAGAGATGGGGTTTCACCATGTTGGCCAGATTGATCTCAAACTCCTGACCTCAGGTGATCCACCCACCTCAGCCTCCCAAAGTGCTGGAATTACAGGCCTGAGCCACCGCTCCCGGCCTATGAGCCTATTTATGTAAGAGGGGATGGTGTTCTAGACAGAAAAAAAAAAAAAAAAAAAAAAAAACAGATAATAAAACTCAGGATAGTCTGACATATTCAACGGAAAGAAAGAACCGTGATGCAGCTACTTTAAGGTAATTGAAGGACAAAGCTGAGGTCAAACTCAGGTACAAGGAGGACAGGAGAAAGAGAGATTGTTTCCTGAGGTCTGCTCCTGAGGTCTGGGGGTCCCCAACATATAACAGAAGACTTTAACGAGGGCTATGAGAATTATGTGTCAGGAGCCGTGGACAAAAACCAATAGTATACATAATCATAACATCACTGCTTTTCCAACACAGATCCTTTACATCAAAAGAATATACAACTTCAGTATAATTGCATTGTTTGTACACAAAGGATAAATGCTTGAGGGGGTGGATACCTTGTGTTACATGATGTGAATATTCACATTGCATATATGTATCAAAGGAGGTCAGATATCCTATATATATATATAGGATATATCTACTATGTACTACTACTATATAGATATATATACATATATATATGTATATATATATATATACATATATATGTATATGTATGTATATGTATATATATATATGTATATATATACTACTATATAGATATATATACATATATATCTACTATGTACCCACAAAAACTAAACTAAAAAATCTTAAAACAACACACACACACACACACACACACACACACACAACTCAAAAGATACTGCGGTGTTGCTAGAATCTCATTTAGTCATTAAGTCTAGTCTATCATCATATTGTATGAATATGTCTCCCAGGGAGAGGCCATTCAGATTTACAGGCTTTTTTCTTTTAATCTTGTCAGGTTTCAAAAGCAGGAGTGGTCTCAGCAAACATAGACCCTTTTACTTCCAGGCATCTGGAATAATTGAGCTAACAGGCAATGCCATCTCTAACTCTGAGACTCTATCAAGATGTTAATGTAATGTTGCATTTCCTTGAATTTATAACCCATTTGTTCATTTCTTTATCCTCCGCTACTATTTCTACTCTCCGTCAACACCCAAACTTTTTTGCCTTTGGAAGGGACATTAGAATTGCCGCTGTGCTGGTCTAGATTGTAGGCAGCAATACTAGTCTAGCAAGTACCTCTGCCTTGGCCCACTGCCATTCTGACAGGGTAAACTTACATGGGTGTAGATCTGGTGAGCTACTTTTACCATCAGGAGATATGGCTACATTCATTTTTAGCCCCAAGTTTGTTAGGTGACATGAAGGAGAACCCATCCCCATCAGATCCTTAGGAATTCTGGCCTAAAGTTTAAAAACATAGTGACAGTTTGTTGCTTAGAAATTATGCCTGCTTCCAGCACCTGTAGTTGCAGCCCTGCTCCTAGGACCACTGCATCAGGTAGGGGAGGAAGCAAAATTAGGGGTGATTTGAGGAAGAAAGAACACATTATAGTCATTATACTAGTGTACTCTTCCCTTGGCAAGAATAGCATAGTTATGTTAACATCCTTCCCACCTCTTTTCCAGATTAACCAGGAAAACAGAAAAATCTAATGGGGACATTCCGTTAGTCTCACACTCGTGAAGACAGCCCTTCGTGTTTTTTATCTCCCCTGTTTTAGACAACTGATATTTAAATTGCCCATTTTACTTCTCTACCAAACTATCACTCTGAGGAGGAGACCTCTCTGCCCATTGTTGGACATTAGGGCTGTGCGATGTGTTCCTTGTTCTGAAGAAATGACAGTTGGCCGTCCAAATTTGTGCAGTATCTTCTATTTTATTTTAATGGCAGTGAGTATTTGTATCTTTTACCAGTAAAGAAATCTCACTCTAAAGTCAGTGTCTATTTCTGTCAAGACCCATTTGTAGCCCCCATAGCTACCAGCTTCAGTCTCACTTGCCAGCTCTCTTCTGAGCCTTCTCATCAGGGAATCTGCCCCATAGCCATCTGTAGTTTTGTCTCTCTTGCTGACAATCAGAAGAGTGTTTATTGGCATTTTGTGCCTTAGAGTGTGCAAGAAAAACATGCCTATATTTCAGACCATCTATGCATTGCTTCAGAACCCCTATATCTAGTTATTTCAGGGAAGGTGGTCACCTCAAGGGAGGACATGGGATGTCTACTTACTGATTCTAGTCATCTTCTGAACCTGAAAGGGGGTTCTTCCACTGGCCATCAACCTGTCTTACTTTAAAGTACAACTCAAATTTCTATAGGACTGTGCCCCATATGGGGATCGTTTTAACAGGCCAGGCTTCCAATGCCCTTCTGCCTAATCATGTGGCCGAGCCATTGGCTACTATCCATGAGTCAGTAAAAATGCAAACATAGGGACTTTTATCATTGTTTGAGTTTGTTCATCAGTGGTAGGGGGATAGCATGCAATTCAACCCACTGAAATGACTTGTTTTTACCTTCATTGATCAAAGTAGCATCCTTCCAAAGAGGATGGTGTCCATTCATTTTAAAACTCATCCAAAACCCAAGCCGTTCTTGGTTGGTCAGCTGAGAGCCATTTATAGGTCAGTGTGGAACCCAGCAGCTCCTCACACAGTTCCTGAGGCAGTCCTGGGGAAAAGAGACTTGCTGCTTATGAGGCCGTCTTCCATGTATTCCACAGGTAGCGTGATCCTGTATAAACTATTTCCATTATTCAGAACTATTGTGGGCATTACCATCCCATTAGAGTGTTTCTCTGAAATCACTTGAGAGAGCATGGGTATTTCAGATGTCAAGATGAATTTTATGTCCTTCAGTCGTAGGAGTAGTTTCAGTTAAAAGCCAGGTAGTAAATATGCCTCAAGTAGAAATTCTCTAGCACAATGTCCCAGGAGTCCTTGCTGGAAGTCTGTCACAGGCTGTTGCGATAAACACCAGGAAACACTCCAGAGAGAGTTATCAGGTGGGGAGTTTGTCCTACCAGCACTCTCACTTCTACTCTACACTCTGTGGGCTAAGGTAATCTTACTGGTTCCCATTTAGCATGGTCAATTGATACTGTTTGAAAGTCAGCTTTAAATGCCTTCGGTTTTACAATACAAGGCAGTGTGAAACATCTCTCAGTAAGACACAAGATCCATTCCCATAAGACCTTTAGGCAAAGGAGACACAGGGTTTTTACATAAAGCCAGTTTAAACATTTCAGCTTTCATAATCCTATCCATTCTTATATTTTTATAATCTAGTCCCGGGGACTTCGATTATATCTAAGGCTATAGGCTATAGCGCTTAGGCTATATCACCTTCCCTTGGGCAAAATGCTTTGGGTCCTCAGGAGTTAAGCCAAGGAACCCTGGTCTCTCTGTCAATCATTTCCTGGATGAATCAGTCTAACCACTACCTCAGGAAATTCCAGGTAGGGTTTCTCATCATAATCTTTACCATCTGTCTTTTAAAGTTACTCAAACTGAAGTAAATGCAGCAAACTGGTTTGAGGCCCTCTAGTATTGGGAGACCACCAGGAGTTACTTTTGGTCCACCCAACCTTCAGTGGTATTGTGTTAAGATCTTTGTTTCAGCCCCATCAATTTCTACTTTATTTCATTTCTCAATTTCCATCTAAAGATTTCAACCCTGATAGGATGAGTCCCATGACTCCTTTCTTTTCCTCTTAGTTTCACTCCTATCAATGTTTTATTTGTTATTTTTAAATAACCATTGAAAAATTGTCACCTTCCTACTATGAGTCCTCTTATTTTCCCTTTTGCCTTTCATTATCTTGTAATTAACCTAATGTTTTTGTTAGCATCTGTAAGACCCAGAAGGGGTAGCTGAGACAGCAAGTTTGATAAGGCATCTGGAACTGTTGTTGGCTTCTGTAGGAGTAACATCAGATAGGGTATCCACATAGAAGAGGCCTCCATAACCACAGCATTTATCATGACCTAGGTAGTGGGCATATTCAGTGGGTAAATATCCCGGTCACCACAAAGACAGTCACACATGGGTTGCTTATGAAACATCAGCTGCTTCATCTGGGGTGCTCCACTTGGCATTTATAAGGTAAACAGACCTTAGAGTAGCTTTTATCTGGCCTACCAGGCTGGCTGTTACCTCAGGAATAACCTGTGTGTCTGGATCATATACTCCCATCTGTGATTTTTCAGTAGTGAGCTGTGGGTCCTGCATCAACCCAGACATGCTCTTCTAGTCTGCAGCATTTGAAACCAAAGATACTGTTCCTAAATTAATTATTCTCAGAATCCTTTGTAGTAAAGGAAGCTGATGATACTGATCTACAAACAGAACAATTTCTTTACACCATACCCTCTAGTTTCAATAGTTACTTGGTTTCATCCTTCCCCAACATTGACTACTTTCTTGGAAACCAAAAGTGTCACAGGTACTTTCTGTCATCCCTTCACAAATTTCCCCTTGTAGGGGTGGCTCTGAGGCTAGTGGCCTGAGCTCAGACAGACTGACATCTGAGCTTGGTCCAGACTCAAGGCCCAACACAGCATTTTTTTTTTTTTTACTTTCATTTTAGCTATTACTGATGGCAGTAATCAAGGCTATGATGTATCACATTTACCTTATTAGTTTGAATTTCCTTATGTGTCTGGTAAACCAAATCCCAGGGAGTTGAATCCATGCCTGAATTCCACTGGTAACTTTTATTTTTAGTTACTGAGTGCAGCAAAACTGTGACTCCATACTGTGGGTAACCACATAGCCACACAGAAATTAAAAGGTTCTTCATCTCCCATGCTTTGATCTTTTCTCTTGTGAAATCACATGTTTCTGTTAGCCTGGGCAGTCCTACCACATCCCACTTATGACACCAATTGTTTGGAAACACTCTCAAGCTGTTTTTCTTGTGCTCTCACACCAACACATCGATCAACACAGAAGACTTTCGTGACTACATGTGTGGGGTTTTCCCACTCACACCAAGTTGTAGATACCAGCTGAGATTCCTCTAAGTCAATTCAACTCTGATACTACCTTCCTGGAGGCAGCCTGAGATCCCACAAGTTGAAGGGTCTGTCCCCAAGACTGCCCCATACCGCCAATAGCAGTCACAATTCTGGGCCTCTAGAACTTCCAGCTGACTGGTTGCAAGTTGGGGTTGCCATGACTCCCTCTTTGTGCTTCACTAATGTGCCAAAGCAGCTCAAATAACTGAGGAAAACAGTTACTTACATTTACCAATTTATCCTAAAGAATATTACAAAGGATATCAATGAGGAGATGCATAGGACAAGGTGGGGGTGGTGTGCCAAGGTTCCATCCTCTCCCTGAGGCATTACTGTCCAGGAACTGCCAGATCCTCAGCTATTCAGAAGCTATGTGAACACTGTTCTTTTGGGTGTTTATGGAAGCTTCGTTACTTAGGCATGATTCACAACCAAGTAGAAATGTGACTTGGTGAAAAGAATAGAATTGCATACTAATAGAGTGGGAAAACCTGACAGGGCCTGTCCATTCAGATTCTTCTTGGCCTCTCTGTGCAGCATTTCTTCCTCCGGGAATGGGACCAGACCCTCTCTGGAATTAGGGTCTTTTGATCCACAATTAGGTTAGAATCTTGTCCTGGGCAGGTAAAAGGAAGACAGGTCAGAAAGTTCTGCTCCAGAGGCCTAAAATGCCCCAGCATTATAACAGAAGACTGTAACAAGGAATATGGGAATTATGAGCCAGAAACTGAAAAAAAAAAAAAAAAAAACTGTATGTGTATGCATGTGTACATATGTATGATATATATATCATAAAATCACGTTTAATGCTGTAGTCTTTTAGAGTATTAGAAGAATAAAAATAAACAGTACTCATATTTTTACCACCTAAAATTTAAACTAAGATTTTTTAATGTTTGATTTCAATCATGTTGTTATGTAAGAAATAAACATTTCAGAAAGAGCTGAGCGCCCTTTTATTCATGCCCCAATTCTATCCTTATTCTGTTGGCTTATGTGGCTTTTTAAAAAGTAATTTTTAAAATAGACTTTATGTTTTAAAAGTTTTTGGTTTACAGAAAAATCGAGCAGAAGATTCCGAGATTTCATATATATCCCTTTCCCCAACACATGTGTAATTTATTTGTTATAATGTCCCCCACCAGAGTGGTACATTTGTTACAGTTGGTGAATCTGCCATTTTCATCCAAGTTCTTTGTTGACATTATGGGTCACTCTAGGTGTTTTGCGTATTATGGGATTGGACAAATGTATAATGAAATGTATCCACCGTTATAATATCCATATCAAACATAGTGTTTGTACTTCCCTAAGTATCATCTGTGTTCCACTTATTCATAACATCTTCCCCACTAAACCCCAACAACAACTTCTTTTTTTTACTATCTCCATAGTTTTGCCTTTTGCAGGATTTCATATAGTTAGAAACATGTAGTAGGTATTCTTTTCAGACTGGTATTTTTCAATTTAGTAAAATGTATTGAAATTTTTTCCATGTCTTTTAATGACTTGATAAATAAATTTTTGTTAGTGCTGAATAATATTCTGTTGTCTGAACATACCACAGTTTATCCATTTATCTATGAAAGAATATGTTAACATTGGTTGCTTTCACATTTTGGCAATTATGACTGAAGCTAATATAAAAATATACGTGCAGGTTGTGTAGATGTACATTTCCAACTTTTTAGTGTGATTATTTAGTATGGTTAAAGGCATTATAGTTACATTTCAGTAAGAGCTCTTATATTTCAGGGATGCATACTGAAATATAGATTAAAAGGTGTAGTGACTGATGATTGCATATTATGAGATAAAGGTAAGTTGGAAAGACAAATATTGTGGGTTATTTTATTAAAAAATGGTTTATGAGTATATGAAGATTCACCTAAGAAAAGGCTCATCTGGAGTCTCAGTTAATTCAGTCTTTTTTGCATCCACCATTTGCCCATCTTCTCAAAAGTAATGTATACAAAATGTGTGTTGTTGTTTCTAGTTGGTACAATGGGATTGATGGCATGTCTTTAGAAATTTTATTTTGCTACTTTAAATATATAACTTCAAGGATATTAGAAGAAGCCAGGTGACTTCATATATATGATAGTATATTTCCAGGAGGCTTATGATTCCAGGAGATTTAAGGGGTAACATGGCATCTATTTGTTACTGGGACAGTAAGTGATGGAGTAATTGTTATTGGGAAAGGTCATATGAAGCAGATCCTCAAAACATTCTAACCTGGCTTTTTTCATAGATTCAAGGAACACAGAGTCATAGATCAACTATTTTATTTATCCAGGGAATACTCTCTTGCCTGAAGAAAATGGAATCACCACTATTTTCTTAACAAATACATGTTATAGACATTTGCTCTCTCAATGCCTTCTCTTCAATCTTTGATATATTCTATGTCACAAATAGTGATCATGTGACCATTTGTGATGCCCACAAATGCCATGGATTACCATTTTTCATTTCCTCTGTCACAGATTGAGGAACTCTTAATATGTAAGCAATCTGATCCCAGATCCCCACTTTGTGGATCTATTTTCCAGAGACTTTATAAGTGCTAATTACTTTGTCAGTCAGTGACTAATAAGGGAACAGATGGCACTCTCCAATTAAGATGATTCCAGAATTATTTGAAGGAGCAGAGATCTTCAGTAAAAGAAAAGTCCACCAGAAGGAAAGCAGGCAGATAAATGTCTCAAATCCACATTTATTACTTTCTTCAATTTCTTGCTGGGGCTCCTTTTTGGAAACCACAGGACAAGATAGTCCATTGAATTAGGGCCTATGTGTCAGACTCTGAGTAGAGAACAAAGTGGAGAAGATTGATCTCTAGTGGTAAACAAAGAATACTTGGGAAACAGAGCTGTCTTCAGGTAGAATAAGTCCTTTTGAAATAAGGATAAGAATTTCAGAGTAAGGAGCAGGATTTCATACCCAAATGGAGGGGAACAAAGAAGTTTTGTGATCAAGTCCCTAGTTTGGCAAGACAGAAGCAAAAATGTGGGAGTTGTTTTATGACAAGGATAAGGGTAATTAATTCAGTTTAACAGTATAAAGCTAGTTTTCATGTTACTGATACATGATGATTGAATATCTGACCCTGACCTACTGACCTTTACAATGGAAAGAGTTAAAGAAAAGCTCAATATTCTTGTTTTTATTTTCATTTTTTATACTTGAAGTTCTGGGATACATGTGCAGAACATGCAGGCTTGTTACATAAGTATATGCTTGCCATGGTGATTTGCTCCACCCATCAACCCATCATCTATATTAGGTATTTCTCCTAATGCTCTCCCTCCCCTGACCCCTCACCCCCAGACAGGCCCTGGTATGTGATGTTGCCCTCCCTGTGTCCACGTGTTCTCATTGTTCAACTCCCACTTATAAGTGAGAACACACGGTGTCTGTTTTATTCTGTTCCTGTGATAGTTTGCTGAGAATGATGGTTTCCAGCTTCATCCATGTCTCTGTGAAGGACATGAACTCATCCTTTTTTATGGCTGCATAGTATTCCATGGTGTGTATGTGCCACATAAGAAAAGCTCAATATTCTAATAACACCTATAACCATGATACACACACACATACACACACACAGAGCAAACCAAAATATAAGAAATAAATATTAGATACATATATATGCATACATATTTAGCAGAACAAAATATCAGAATAAATTTAAATAGGATATATTTGTATTAGTAAAAAAGATTTATGTGAGTTGTAACTGACTGAGGTATGTATATTGTGAAACACCAGTGAGACAGGAAAAGTTTTGCATGATTTTCTTGAAATGGAAGAAAAAGTTTTGCATGATTTTCATGGTGAAAAGTAAATTGAAAGAAAAAGATGTTGGATTACATAGTTCTGTGTTCTGGAAAATAAGAAATATTAACAATCTTGATATTTATAATTAATAGTCTATTTTTAGAATTCAATCAATAGGAAGAAATGTTTGTCTCAGAAAGGGTTCCTGAAACATAATTAAAGTATATAATCCAAAATAACTGAATGATTGCCTACCTCAAACATCAAGTCAACCAAAGACAGGGAATCTGCTTGTACTCAATACATATAAAATATTTTATCATATTGCTATACAGTAATATTTCAGACTTACTATTACAATAGGCTTACTCTAATAAACTTGCTCTAACTGAGAGGTGTGGATATTTATTTACTAAGGAGGAACACTGTCATTACATGTAAAGGAACATAGCACTGACTGTCCCAAGGTACAAAGTTCAGGTTCAAAAACTCACTCACTTGATCTGTGATCTCAGGCAAGTTCTATAATCTGTCTCTGCATCAGTTTCCTCACACATAAAACTAACAATTGGCACCTTTCCACAGGCTTGTTATAAGGGTTAAATAAATTAAGTTATGCAGTGTTCCTAGTGCAGAACTTACAGGTAGTAACTGCCATCATTATGGTTATGCTTACTGCGTGTTCCCAAAGATTTGACATTATCAAATTGATTTTTAAGAAAACATTTCATTGAAGTATAAAAGCACAAAAAAGTGCCTTACTTAGTAAGTGGATATTTCTCAAAGTGTATGTGGCCATTTAACCACCCAGTTTGAGAAACAGAAAATTGTTTCCTGAGAGGCTCTTCTATGTAGTGTCACATTTTCTGTGTCCACAAATGTCATCAGATTATTATTTCTTGGTTCAGTGTTTTCATAGCATGTATAACTGGAACTTGTTTTTTGGTACAATTGGAAGAATATGATTTCATTAACAGGTACTACTCTTCTGATTACTGAAAAGGAAAATGCACTGACCTTTAGATTCATAGAGTCAGAAGTTATTATATTCCACTTTATTCATTTTAAAAAGCCTGCTCAACTCTGGGTCTCCTAATCAATTGATAATGAGAAGTGAAGAACTATGTCTTGGATTGCAATCATATCACTGAAAACTATATACTTGATTGTAATCCTGTTACTGAGAAATCTTACTCTGTCTCCTTTGAGCATCTCCCTTCTTTTAAGTTCAACTATGCTAACTATCCAGGTTTTTGTTTTATTAAGATTTTTTTCCTTCTGGTTAACAAAGATCAGATGAACACTAGAATAACATGAAATAGTGATCATTTTTATCTGAAACTGACACCAAATAAGAGTCATCAGGTAAAAATTAAAATGAACTAAATCCAAACACAACAACAAAAAACAATGCATAAAGAAAAATATGTCAATGTAGTTTATTATTTATTATTTACTGCACATCTTCAGCTAGTGGTGAGATCAGCTTTCACATAGCCATAAATGGAAAAGAAAATTACACCTCTAAATCCTTCCTTCTTCCATACATCTTTTTTTAAGAAAAAATAAATTGTGTACGTTTGAGATTTACAACATGATGTTATGAGAAATACACAGATAGTAAAATGGTTATTACATGAAGCAGATTAACATATCTTATCTCACATGGTTTTGTTTTTAACAAGAGCAGGAAAAAATCTATTTAAAAGTCTCTAGTATAATACAATACGGTTTTATTAACTGTAGTCCTCATGTTACAGATTGGCTCTCTGGACTTGTTCATCCTGCATATTTGCTATTTTATATCATTTTATCAACATCTCTCCATTTTCTTTCCTGTGCCCTTACCCTTTGTACCACTGCTTCATTCTCTATGGCTGTGTATTTGAGCTCCATTTCTTTTCATTCCATATATATGTGAGATCATGTAATGTTTTTCTTGCTACATCTGTCTTTTTACTTAGTGTGATGTCCTCCAGGTCCATCCATGTTACGGCAAGATGTCCTTTTTTGCAAGGCTGAATAATATTTCGTTTCATTTCCTATAGGTATACACATACACGCACACACCCCATATTTTCTTTATCCATTCACTTGTCCATGAGCATTCAGATTGTTTTCATATCTTGGCTATTGTGAATAATGCTGCAATAAATATGGGAGAGCAGATATCTTTAAACAGTGGTGAATATCTCCTTTTGATATATACCCAAAAGGGGGATTGCTACGTATATGGTAGTTCTATGTCTTCAGTATGGTAGTTACTAATGTCTTTAGTAAGTTCTATACTCCTTCATAATGGCTGTAAACTCCACAGCCCCACCAACAGTGTGCTAGTGTTGTTCCCTTTTCTCCACAGCCTCATGTTGGTCCTTGAAACAGATTTAATTGAAATATGCCACCGTAAGGCAAATTGAAACAGAATTAGTATTAATGTATCAAATCTTATCTGAAACTCATAATTTTCAACTTAGGAATTTTTTTATTAAACATTTAATTTGGAGAAATGTATAACTAGGATGTCAAATCAGACTTGTAAAAGTTACTTTAGTCTATACGACTTTAAATATTATTTAAGGCAATTATTTTATCTCATAAATTATAATAACTTACAATATGGCTTAAATTCACATTTACAAATTATTTGAGGGAGTTGAATATTTTTGGATGCATGATAAACATCAGTAAGATACTTTTAAAATCCTGGATAATTTTTGACAAAATTAATTTGTATTATTGATGTTTGAGAAACATACAAATAATTGTTCATAAACGTTCTGTTGCTTTCATATCCCAATTTCATCTTGCCTCTGTGAATCAAGTTACCTGAGATTCCCAATATCATCCTCCTCTCTTCTACTTCTTTCTTCTCCTCCTATGACATGTTCTGTTAATTACAACTTTTACATTGTTCCTTCTTTACACTGTCAAATCCACTACGCCTTGTTCAGTTGCCCTTGTATAGTAATCAGTTTCTTCCTGGTCCCTTTGCATCCAGTTTTTATTCACCAATGTATCATGCACTTTGTCACAAGCTATCCCAATATACAATATATCCCAATGTACAATTCTTTCTTCAATTATTTTGTTTTGTTTAGTTTTGTTTTAGAGACAGGGTCTCACTTTGTCACCAAGGCTCGAGTGTAGTGGTGTGATGCTTATAGTTCCAGCCACTCGGAAGCTGAAGTGGGAGGTTCACTGCAGCCTTGGACTCCCGGTCTGAAGTGATCCTCCTGCTTCAGCCTCCTGAGTAGCTGGGGCTATAGGCATGCACCACCACACACTGCTGATGTTTATTTTCACTCTTTGTAGAGATGAGGTTTAGCTACATTGCCTAGGCTGGTCATGAATGCCTGGCCTGAAGCAAGCCTCCTGCCGAGCCCTCCCAAAACATTAAAATTACAGGCGTGAGCCACTGTCCTCAGCCCTCAATGTGTAATTCTGATGATTTTGTCCCCTTGGGAAGACTTAAATACTTCTCCATGCCAATAAAACAATAATATTTCATATAGATCTTTAGGCCCTAAAAATATATCTGTAAAACATATTATTTAATTCTTCTTCTTTAACTCCAACTATCCTGGAATGTAATGCCAGCCATTATTTATATTTTCCCTGCCTTTGGGTCTTCGAACTTTACACTAATTAAAGGCTATAAGATTTCTTTGTCACACTCACTCAGGGTCATATATCTGGACATAAAGGGATTTCTACAGATTTTAATTTGAGTTTTCAGTATAATCACATTGTTTTTACTTGAGTATAGGCTTCAGTTCAGCAAAAGAAAACAATGTTATAGAAGATGCTTTTATTCAGACTGCATATAAGCATGAGGAGGTATCAGTGTTTCATATTTTAAAATGTGTTTTGATGCGCGGAATGGCATGGATGCTAAGGACTTCTAAGTCACTATTTGTGCTTGCACTATTATATTTAATGCATAAAGGTTCATTTGTGCTCATTCTTTAATCCCAGTTAAAACAAGAATTCCCAATTCAGTGCCACCGACTAATGAGACTTATTTCAAACTGTGCTTTATGGAGATAATTTGTTTTTTGAGATATCATTTTAAGACATTTTAGATAAGTGATATGAATGCAACCAATGCGAAATTTAGATGGGGTATAAATTAAAATACTGTGCTGATGACTATCTTTTATGAAATAAGAATTATTTTCATAAGAAAGAAAACAATTTCTATGTAGCTATTTTTTTTGCAACAGGCAGTCATAACACTATTTAATATTTCCAAAAATGAACATTGCAAGCCAATTCTAAAAATCATTGTACCACAATCTCCATCTGTTACAATGCTCTTTTAAGTTGTAGGATCCATAATTCTGTATTATAGAAGGTCTATGGTAAGTACATGTTCTAGTGTAACTTTATCATATTCCACAAACTGAAACTATCAATGGCCATACAATCACAATAGTACTCTATTTTCTTTAGATGGTGCTATGGTTTGAATGTGTTCCCCAAAAGCATGTGTTTACCTAATCCAGTTTTTTGAGAGATGGTAGGAAATGTTTAGGGTATGAGGGCTCCACTCTCAAGGATGAATAAATGCCACTTATAAAAGGGTTTGGGGCTGCATGTTTGAGCTCTTGCTCTCTCTGTCTGTCTTAGCTCTTCTGCTACGGGATGACTTAGCAGGAAAGCCCTTGCTACATGCTGGCCCCTTGATCTTAGACTTCCCAGATTCCAGAACCAAGAGCCCATGTATTGATGTTCATTGTAAATTACCCAGTCTGTGGCATTCTGTTATAAGCACACAAAACAGACTGAAACTGATGAAATCAATAAAACATTATTTTTAATAAGTGAGTTAATGATTACAATAATAGTTTTTCCATCATGATATATTCTTTAAGAGAAATGTTATGCCCACAAAATTCAGTATGTTTATTTCTAACTAAAGATAGTAGAATATAACAAAATAAATACTCAGTAAAGAGTTTAATCCTGGAATTCTCAGGTATTTAGTTTTACCATTAAATAGATTATACTTCACGGAGAATAAAACATTCTTTGTCATTTTAAATCAACTATTGGCACAATTATGCTATGTAACGAACCACCCCAAAACCCACTGGTTTATACTGAAAACATTTGTTTTTCTTGTTTTCTGTCTGCAGTTCCCTTGCAGCGACTTTGCTTCAGGCTGTGATTTAGCTGGGCTTGGCTAGGCATGCCTGAGCTTGGCTTCAGTGGATATGGATTCAGGTCTTTTTCAAGACTGTTTAGGCTTAAGGGGCTATAGCTACACAGAGCATGCTCTTACGGCAGACCAGTGCAGCAAAAGAAACCTAACCAAATTACAAACTTCACTTAAAACTCCTGCTCACGCCACTTCTACACATATCTCATTACACACACACACACACACACACACACACACAATTACCTTGTTAAGTGGAAAATCATACTTTCAGAAATATTGCTGCTTCTTGAAGAGGGAGGGACTATTTATTGGAGAGTGATTTGTGTTATTGCAGTCCCAACTCTTGTTCACAAACATCCTCTTTCCTCTTGTATGTAAAATATACATACACACCTTCCTTATGCATCATTAAAAGTCTCATTTATTTATACCCTTAGGCTAAAATTCTAGAATATTGAGACTATATTAAGTGTGAATTGAGCTTTTCTTGCTCCAGAGACCAATAAACAAAAACATACATGCAACATGCAATTTTGAAAAAAGAAAAGAAAGAAGGTTCAGAACAACTGGTGGAATTGCAACATTTGAAAGTGGAAAGAATTTGAGTCATATAGAATTCAGTGGTATATGGTAACTCAGAAATATTACTGTATAAATGTTTTCACTATACCCTTTGTTTAGATAGTTTACTGGTTTAGGATTCTGCTTTCTTGTTTCAAAACAGGTCCCAAATTCAATATTATTGACAGTATTTGCCTCCACTTTCCAGGATGTCTTTCCAGTTCTATCTTCCTCCTTGGAGGAAATGACTGGAGACTATTCCCTCCTTGGCAACTTGAGACTCATTTAGTCCAATTACTACCAATATATTGGTGGCACATGCATTATGCTTTATTATCTCAAATAGTTTCTTTTAATACAGTGTGTGGGTGTGTGGGTGCTTTCATTAGCACAGCTGTCTGAAATATGTGGTGAGTTTTCTATGTATGATCTTAGGTAATTCCATTTTCCAAAGAACATACCCACACTTTCTGATTTGTGACTATATCGACTATATCTACTTACCTACCTACCTACCTACCTACCTACCTACCTACCTACCTACCTACCTACATATCTGTCTACCTCCCTCTCTGCCTCAGTGTAGACTTGACTATAGGTAATTTGGATAAAAACATAATGTGGGACAGGTGCAGTGGCTCACGCCTGTAATTCCAGCACTCTGGGAGGCTGAGGTGGGCGGATCACCTGAGGTCGGGAGTTTGATACCAGCCTGATCAATATGGAGAAACCCTGTCGCTACTAAAAATACAAAGAAATTAGCCAGGCATGGTGGCGCATGCTGGTAATTCCAGCTACTTGGGAGGCTGACAGGAGAATTGCTTGAACCCAGGAGGCAGAGGTTGTGGTGAGATGAGATCGTGCCATTGCTCCCCAGCCTGAGCAACAAGAGTGAAACTCTGTCTAAAAACAAACAACAACAACAACAAAAATCTATAATGTGTAGGACAATTAGCCTATTAAAGCCAACTTAATCCTTTTACATGTCTTTGATTTTATATTTGTCTTAATGGCATGTCTTGTGATCGCATGTTGAATTTTGCCTTTTTCTAGTGGCTACTTTTTAATGGTCACAACTTTGGTTAGAAATAATTTTAATTACTATTCAGTTATCTTTCTCTGTTCTTTCACATTTCTATTGACAAATTGGCTAGTCCTTTTCTGAGCTTATCAGGTTTGTTATTGTTATACCTTATCAAATAGAGTCCACACTATTAAAGTTTTACCTGTAAACTTCTTTGATGAAAAGAAAATTAATTTACTAGATACATGTGTAGAATTTTTCCACTTAGTGAAATGACAATCTTTACCCAAAGTCTTATTTCTACATAACAGATGCCTTTATTTTTTCAGCCTCTTAAAAGGGTTTCCTCACTATACATTACTATCAGCACCCTATATCTGGTATCAATTTCTGTATTTATCAGCTCTTGTCAAAATAAGGCTATAAAATACAACATCCTGATTTAGTTGTTTAAACCATGAACTTTTATTTCTCCATTCATTGGTGTAGATACTGGCTGAGGCTCTGTTTTAGTCATTGGATCAGCTGGCTTTCACTGGGATTGGCTGGGCTTGTTTCCAGGCAGCAAATCTCATCTTAGTTTCAGTTGGTTTCACGTATTTTTGTTCTAGTGGCCTAGCTGAAAAAGAGCGAATATTTGCTGATCTGTTACAGAATCAATCACAGTTCTGTACTTCTCAATGCCATCATCTACAAACTGAAGATCATACTTCTGATTCCTAATATGACTCTTAAACTGAACAGTGATGATGTCAATGGAAAATAATTTTCATAACAGAAAAACTCATTCGGTTAGCCAATTCCTACTCATATCTACATTTCTAGTTGTTTCAGTAACCTCATACTATTTAATATAATTCAGTTTTAGAGTAGGCACACATTATCCATTTTTCTCTGAATAACTAATAAAGTGGAAATAATAAATAGGTATGATTGTTAAAGTACTTGCTTCCTTTTCATCGATAGTGATTCAGTTAAATGACAGTGATAAATAGCGTTATTCCCCCCTCTCATTCTAAAGAAAGTATACTTTGTGATGTACTTTCTCTTATACTTGGTTAAGTGATTTGATTACTATTTAGCTATTGACTGGTGTATTGCATGGTATTGAGATAAAACAGTTTATAAAACTATATATTTGAATATGTATTTTAGGAAGTTGTTGATATGATTTTCACAAGGGAGTATTGAATATATCTGATATATTTAATGGTATCCTAATTATAAAATAACTTTATAAATGTACTTCTTCAGTAGTGGTACAACTTTGTAATATCATTTTTATGATTTGTAACTTTCAATATATACAATTATATGAAATGTATGCAGAATATGAAATGTATATTGGCAGTCATATGCAATATATGTGATGTTGCACAGTAAATTAAATCTTATATGAAGATTAATTTTTAATTCTTCTTCAAATTGAAGAAACTATTATACTTTGTAAACATCTCCTTTATTATCTAATTCAATAGAAATGTTGAATATTTTTCAAAAACAGTTGAAGTTTGCATGTACTATCAATGCCTTCTTAAATATCTTATCAAGGACTCCTTGGATATCTATTAACGTCCACAGCAGAACCTTAATATAATTTTGCTAAAATTTGTCCATATTATTAAGGAGTCATGTTACTAAAGCATATGGGTATATAAATAGCTTATGATTAGAAATATTACAAATATAAGATAAGACTCTTGACTTTATATGCATTTTTATTTTTTGCTATTTCTAGTATGGGTTTTACATTTCAGGTTTTTAAATTCTTCTATATCATAATGGTCCCAGTTGGAATACAGAAAACTTAGTTATCTAGTCATAAGTTCTTAATGGGTTGTTTACTTACTATAGGAATCAATCATAAGTTTAGCTCAAACAAATGTTTAGAATAACATCAATTATTTTAAAAATTAATTTAAATTTGTGTGGAAGGATACATTTATCAATCTTCACAATATAGTTTGGCAATCACAGAAAGTTTTTTGTATTAGCATGCATCAAGTTATAACTTCTCCAAAACCCAAAATAAATGAATTATTATGCTAACTTTTAAACAACTCTAATATTGTCAATTATAGTCAAGGGATGCTTTCTTATAAAGTTGCCTACAGAATGAGTTTGTAAATAGAAGAAACAGGCAAAAGTGAGTTTTAACCAAACAACTTTTTACAATGTAACAAGATGTATCAAAATTTAAATGTATTATTATCTTTATGTACCAGTTACTTTTCTACAAGATATAATAGATGATAAGTAAGACATATAATTCTCTCATACTGATCCACTCATTGTTAATAAAATAATTTTTAATTTGTTTATATTTCAACCTCAATGTTTACTATCTATGTATCTATCCATACATCTATCATCTATCTGTCCATTCATGAGAGTGTATCAATTAGGATTGCATTTTGCTGTGAGTAACAGAAAAACCTAACAAAAATGGCTTAAGTAAGTCAGTAACTCAGGGGATTATTTATTTAACATACCCAGAAGTATTGGATCTGCAACTCAGAGCTAGTGGGAATATCAGAGAGGTCCCCAGTGACTAGGTGCCTCTTCTCTCCCTTGGTTTGTGGCTTTTATGCGTATGTAGAAATATTTACAAGCAATGATAGTTGGTATAATGAACACACTTCAAAAATCAATGGCTTTAACATGGTAAGATTTCATTTCTTATTCATTCAAAGTCTCAGGCACTACCTTAAAATTTAACATAAATTGGTTGAATTTTCACTGTAAGGTTAGTGTTCCCTAAGAGAAAGAACTGTGCTTCTTCAGGCTCGTTAGATTATTATCTATAATGATGCCTAGAAAAATTCAAATCCTTAAGAATGGAATATTACTAAACTAATATGGTTCTACTTACTATTTTGTGTTCTTCTTGTATACACTAGCACCGTTGTTTGCCTACCCACAGCACAAAGCATAGGGGCCTGGTGATGAATGCAGTAATTTTCTAACCTATTAACAGTTCTGGATTATTTGAAAACCTACTTATTGTAATCTGTAATGGGAATGAATTTAGCAAAGAGAGCAGGGAAAGAGAGATAATGAGTTTGTTTCTGATCTTTATGAAATTCTGATTGTCCTCTACTAATCTTCTATTCATTTCTTATAAACTTCAAACTGAAATATTAGGTAAGTGCATTAGTCTGTTCTCACGTTTTTAGTAAAGACATAACTGAGACTGGATAATTTATAAAGGAAAGCTGTTTAACTGACTCACAGTTCCACATCGCTGGGGAGGTATCACAATTATAATGGGAGGGAAAGGAGGAGAAAGCCACATATTTCATGGCACCAGGAAAGAAAGCATGTGCAGGGGAACTCTCTTGTATAAAACCATTGGATCTCCTGAGACTGACTCACTACCATGAGAACAGTTTTGGAAAAAACACCCCCATGATTCAGTTATCAACACTTGGTCCCACCTTTGACACATAGGAATTATTATAACTCAAACTGGTATTTGGGTGACGACAGAGCCAACACATCATTCTGGCCCTGACCCCTCCCAAATCTCATGTCCTCACATTTTAAAAAAAATCATGCCTTACCAACAGCCCCCATTTCAGCATTAACTCAAAAATCCACAGCCGAAGGTCTCATCTAAGACAAGGCAAGTGCCATCTGCCTAGGAGCCTGTAAAATTTAAAGCAAGTTAGTTATTTCCCAGATACAATGTGAGTAGAGGCATTGGGTAAATACACCTGTTCCAAATGGGAGAAATTGGCCAAAACAAAAGGGCTGCAGGCTCCAAGCAAGTCCAACATTGAGTGGGGAAGTCAAGTCTGAAAACTCCAAAATGACCTCCTTTGGCTCCATGTCTCACAGCCAGGTTGCGCTGATGCAAGAGGTGGGTTTCCATGGCCTTGGGTGTCTCTGCCTCTGTGGCTTTGCAGAGTACTGGCCCCCTCCTGACTGCTTTAACAGGATGGCATTGAGTGTGTGCTGTTTCTCCAGGCACACAGTGCAAGCTGTCAGTGGATGTACCATTCTGGGGTCTGGTGAATGGTGGCCCTCTTCTCACCTCTCCACTAGGCAGTGCCCCAGTGGGGATTCTGTGTGAAGGCTCCACCCCTACATGTCCCTTTGGCACTGCCCTAGCAGAAGTTCTCTATGAGGGCCCCACCCTTGCCGCAAACTTCTGCCTGGACATTCAGGCATTTTCATACATCCTCTGAAATCTAGGTGGAGGTTCCCAAACCTCAGTTGTTGACTTCTGTGTACCCGCAGTCTCAACACACCATGTGGAAGGGGCTGCATCCTCTGAAGCCATGGCCTGAGCTGTACCTTGGCCCCTTTTAGCTATGGTTGGAGTGGCTGGGACACAGGACACCAAGGCCCTAGGTTGCACAGAGTATGGGGGCCTCAAGCCCAGCACACAGAAACATTTTTTCCTCCTAGACCTCCAGGATTGTGATGGGATGGGCTGCAGTGAAGACTTCTGACGTGCTCTGGAGGCATTTTCACCATTGTCTTGGCGATTAACATTTGGCTTCTTGTTACTTATGGAAATTTCTGCAGTGGGCTTGAATTTCTCCTCAGAACATGGATTTTTCTTCTCTGTCACATCATCTGGCTACAAATTTTCTGAACTGTTATGCTCTGCTTCCCTTTTAAACATAAATTCCAATTCCAACCATATCTTTGTGAATACCATAAAACTGAATGCTTTTAACAGTACCCAAGTCACCTCTGGAATGCTCTGGTGCTTCCAAATTTCTTCTGCCAGATGCCCTAAATTATCTCTCTGAAGTTCAAAGTTCCACAAATATCTAGGGCAGGGACAAAATGCTGCTGGTCTGTTTGCTGAAACACAGCAAAAGCCTCTTTTGCTGCAGTTCCCAACAAGTTCCTCATCTCCATCCAAGACCACCTCAGCCTGGACTTTATTGTCCATATCCCTATCAGCATTTTGGTCAAAGACATTCAACACGTCTCTAGGAAGTTCTGAAATATCCCACATCTTTCTATCTTCTCAGACCTCCAAACTATTCCAACTTCTGCCTGATACCTATTTCCAAAGTCACTTCCATATTTTTGGGTATCTTTACAGCAGCACCCAACTCTACCCTTATACATTAGTCTGTTCTCATGCTGCTGAAAAAGATATACCTGAGAATGGGTAATTTATAAAGGAAAGAGGTTTAGTGGACTCACATTTCCACACAGCTAGGGAGGCCTCACAATCATGGTGGAAGAAAAAGAAAGAGAAAGGCATGTCTTACATGGTGGCAGGCAAGAGAGCTTGTGCAGGGGAACTCTCAATTATAACACCATCAGATCTCATGAGACTTATTCATTACCGTGAGAACAGTATGGGGTAACCACCCCAAGATTCAATTATGCCCCACCCTTGACACATGGGGATTATTACAATTCAAGGTGAGATTTGGGCAGGTACATAAAACATATCAGTAAGAAAATGTAAAATAGCAACAATGAAATAAAACATTTGTGTAATATAAACTGAATACAAAGTAAGCATTCTTAAGAAATTAATTTAGTGGGCTGGGTGTGGTGGCTCATGCCTGTAATCCCAGCACTTTGGGAGGCTGAGATGGGCAGATCACAAGGTCAAGAGATGGAGACCATCCCAGCTAACACAGTGAAATCCCGTCTCTACTAAAAATACAAAAAATTAGTCGGGCGTGGTGGTGGGCACCTGTAGTACCAGCTGCTCTGGAGGCTGAGGTAGAAGAATGGAGTGCACTTGGGAGGCAAAGCTTGCAGTGAGCCAAGATTGCGCCACTGCACTCCAGAGTGAGACTGTCTCAAAAAATAATAATTTAGTTATATATATGTATTACATAGATTTATATGTGCATATATGCCTGTGTGTGCTTGTTTGGCTAATTATATAACTGCCTTTGCAATTGGTATGGAACAATACCTTGGATTACAACTTGAGGTATTTTATAATTCCATATTGAAAGCAGAGACTCCTAATTAAACAATCTTAAAGAATATTTTTTGTAGAAATTAAAATTCCAGAGAATTGCCACTGAGTCTTTAATGTGGATAACAATAAGACAGATCCTTTTGTGTAATTTGTGTGATACATAAAATATCACAGTTATGTCTCTCAAATTTTTATTTATATAAAGAAATAATTCTCAGATGAATTGTGCTTAAGTCTCAAATGACTAGTATACATATTTGAATATAATGGTGAAAAAAAAAACAATCTATTTAGCGTATTTTTCAACTCTGCTTTTTCACTACTGAAGCTTCATGTTGTATCTTTTAGTACTGGAAAGATCTTGTTTGTGTGTAGTATTTTTGTTGAATAAAATAGGAATTTAAGGCATACCTTCTGGAAAATGTTTATTTTCAGAGGAATATTTCAGTATGACTAAGTTACACTTAACACATATAAAAATATTCACAAACTTTGCATGTTACTTTAGGATTTGCATAATGTTCAGTAATATTGCAATTCCAGTTATATATATTACTCCATATGGTTATACAGAGCAGATACATTTCCCAATATTTTTTCTTTTGTTTTTAACACCTTAGAATAAACAGAAAAGTGAGATTCCAAGACTTCAAAAAAAGCCATCTTTAATTATTTGAGTTGAAAACCAAAAATAAACACGATAAGGCGAACAAAATCTGTATCACAGTGTTGTGAAAAAAAATCATTCCCTAAGTAATTAAGTATATTAGAAAATACCAATTACAAAGTTAACCTAGATTAGAAATAATTCAGAAATTTTCACCATTGTACTACTGATTTTATTAGTATAAATTACATATATACATAAAACATATACATAAATAATAGGGTTCAGATGGTATGTAATTTTTATATATGATATATATGCTTATAATTTATGAGGTAGAAAGCACTACTCAAGGCCAAAGAATTACTGTAGAATTAACTAATTAGTATACTGAAAATATGGAGCTTGGTCTTTAGAATCTTTAGAATCTATAGACTGAAGTTTATGTCTCAATATGCCAACCATATTTGTTATATGCCTTTGCATGAGGAGTTTACCTTTCTAAATTTCTGAATTTAAATAGTTTTTTTTTCATTTTTGAAGGGAACGATTATGATAGTTAATATTGTTTGTGTGTCAGACTGTGTACTACAGTATGCTATTTAACACTTATAAAAAGCCCAAGGGGTATGCCTTAATATTTTCCACAATTTATAGAGGATAGTCTATAGACCATGATATATAAATAGTCTAGGCATAGAGTTGTTCAAGTAGTAAATAACAAAGCATTAAAACAGTTTTAAACAATCTGATTCTAGAGCTCAAACATGTAACCAACAGAGTCCATGGCTTTTACACAGGACTTTTATGAAGATTCAATTAAAACCTTTTTCTAAAATTCAAAGTAAAATTCATTGTACATAGAAAAACTTCAAGATTTACCAGTTATTATTATTATTAATATGATACTGGTTTACTTTCATAAAATATGTGAGCACTTTTAGTAAAAATCCACTTAATTTGTTGAAGAACAAATAAATACCAGTTACAGCAAAGACACATAAACATCTCCTTAAATATACTATTTTAAAACACTTTCACACATTAATTTTAAAACAACTTTCTGTAGATTTAAAGCTTTTCAGTTAGCCATTTATCTATTTTATTGTAGTACTTGCATTTTACTATTGTAATTTTTTAAATAAAGTCATTAGATCATGACATTCCTATATTTAAGACATTCCAAGGACTTTTCATCAACTCAGCATAGAATCAAAACCCTTACCTGGCCTCATATGATCAGCACAATGTTTTTTCAGTGTCTCCAAACACATATTACTCCATCAGCAATAGCCTTTTTGCTCCTCCTGAAATATATTTGAATATGGATTTTTCACCTGGTGTATTCTCTGCCAGAAATCCTCTCTCCCTGTTCAATAATTCAGGACACATAATTTAGGGCTGAGCTCATTTATGAGCACAGCAAAGAAGCCATTCCAGTCAAATCTATTTAAAAGGCTTTCACCTCATTTTTATCCCTTAGCTAGCTTTCTTTTTCTTTATATCACTTGAAAGTATGTTATACTCTATAATATTTTACTTGCTTAGTCAACAACAACCTTATACGTTTCATAATGACGGTATTTTGTATTATTAATCTCATTATACCTGGCACCTAAAAGGGAGCCCAACACATAGCATAAAATAATATTGTTGTATTGAGGAGTATGTAAAGCCCTATATGAGCTAACTTAGCAGTCTGGGAATTGAAGTCCTTTGTCCTTCTTGAATTAAATACACTGCTAATGCAGTCCATACAAAATCGAGGTTCAAAGTCTTTAATCTTATATTAGAACATGAGGATAAATGGGAAATGATCTGAGTGCATTAATTTCTAGGTTGATGTTTACAAGTTAGTTTTCTACTTTCATGTTTCTTACACAAAATCAATTTGATAACATAGTTTAAAATTGTATTACAGAGTTTCAAATTTCTGAACCACATATCTCTTGCTTTTCACATTTATATTCCATTGGTTTATGTACTCATTAACTGAGTAATTTGAATAACAAGTATGAATGAGACAACAGATTTGACAAAAATTCTTCTGTGATCACTAGTGAAACTTGTGGGGAACTTAAGCTGACAAGGAGCCTGTTGTTCCCTGGCATTCAGAAAACCAAAGCCACCAGAAGGGTACATTCCGCAGAAGGGAATGGAGAACGTCTGTTTTTTACGCTAGTTAGTAATGAAAAGAAAAGATATCTTCTACTATACATTTGTATTTCATTTGAACTTTACAACAGCCTCTTGAAGCAAGTAAAAAACAAGCTTATTTATGAGGAAATTGAAAACTTACCTAAAAATACTGATAAGTGACAAAATTGGGAATGAAATCAAATCCTGTTTCCCTTTCACTATACGACATACTTTGTAAAATCTGAGGAAATGAGCTAAAAAATATTTAGGCCATTAGCTTCTCTTCAATAAGATCCATTGTCTCTAAATAAGTTATTTCATATATCTAAAAAAGAAAATGTTACATCAGAATAGGGAGGAAATCAAATGTCTCACTGGGTAATGAAAAAATACATACATATACATACACATACCTGCAGAGACACACACACACACACACACACACATAGGCACTGCTTGGTAAATGCTGCATTGTATGAAACTAGAATTCCTCTAGTGAGTGTAATGATAAAACTTCAGCACAGAACTCTTTACTGCAGAAATATGACAGGCATTTTTTATTTTCCCTGATACGATTCACAGAAGTGAAGATATTGACTGCTTTTTCATTGTACCACCACAACTCTCAGAGAAAAGAGAACTTTCTAACATGAGAGACATTTTGAGGATTTCCTATTTAGTTCCAAAATGTATATGACAAAGCCCATATGTAAATTTTTTTGGTGTTTTGGACTTTTTAACAATTTCTTGAAGCTCAGGTTCCCCGCTAAGAATAAAAATTAAATGCATAAAACACATTGGACTAGGATACAGTAGATTACACTGAAATATAGTAATCAAAATCTTAGAAAAAACACTAAGCAATCTGTATACTTATTTATTAATAGATTAAATAAAAAGATGTAGTGAGAAGGCTGTTAACTATTTTTTTCAAGGTAATAGCAAGTGAAAATTATGACAAAAGCCATCTACAGTCACTGCAATATGATATGAAAATGTGTGGATACTATTTTTAAAAGTCATATAGTGCTTATTTTGTGATTTGCTGCCTATATTCATATATAATGAGAAGAATAATTTCCATTAATGTTAGTGAAAATAAAGATATGCTATTTGTCTCATAAAAGTTCAGGGATCTCTTTAATTCTGCTTACAAAACATCACATTTCACAGAATGCAGAAGAATTCCTGCTACAGAATATTCTATGGCCCACATATCATCTTTTTCTTTCCTTTTTATTTATATTTTATGCTTTATGTATATTTTAGTTTTGGATTTTATATTTTATTTCCCTTCAAAGACTATAATAAATTCAAATATAAACATTGCACATTGTCAAAATTATATTCTGTTTAATATGATAGAGTTTGACTTGGAATTAGCTTTGCAGCAATAACACAAAACATTAAGAGAGTAAAAATATTGAGAGAGACCTCCTACCATAAATTCCAATTATAAAAATTGAAAGACAGCTATTCAAGAAAATAATATAGATATAAATCTAATGCTTTAAATATTTGTAAATACGTTTTTTATTTCAAATAAATCCTTAATATTAAAATGTAAATATAGCGTACTCAACATTTTTATTATCTTTTAAAGAAAGGAGTTCGAAAAGATTCAAGAACAGTGCCTGTGAATTAGGGGATATGTATATTTTTTAAGTCCTGAAGTACACCTAAACAGTGGAGTATTGAGAATTAAAACAGATAGAAAACAACAAAATCCCTTGCCCAAATGCTTTGGCAGCTTAATTTACACATTCATTGTTTCACAGGAAAATTCTGTGACTTCTGCCTTCAGATCCAAATTCAGATATGTATCACTGTCTTCTTGTATTTGTATTTAGATGTACGCTTAGGTGACATGCAAACAAAACTGAGAGCTTTAGTGTGTAATCTAAGATGCATCCAAGCACTTACAGCTTTATAAGCACTACTTGATTCACTCAGACAAGTATACCAGGTATATAATTTCCACAGTGACTTGTGTTACGTAAGGAATTGGCGAGACCATAGATCAAACACTTATTTTCATTAAAAAAAAAAAAAAGCTAACACCTTCACATTCACATTTATTAGGAAGTTAATCTGACAAAGTGAGAAGGAAGTCCCACATCTTTATTAGATTTGAGTGAGCTGGGTGTCCCAGAGATGAGTGTTTCCTACCTCTGGCCTTCTACCAACAAGAGTACAAAGGAGCCTGGGGTCTGGTGCTCTGGGAAAAACCACTGCTTTAATTCCTTGAGTCCATTAAGAAAGCCTCATCATGGAATCCATTCTTGCTTATATCAGCCACTACTATTTGCCCCAAGTGCTTGTTCCTCGCAGATTATCTCTCAGATGGTTCAAATAAAGCCGACTCTGATCAAAATATTTTGAAGTTGTCCCAGATACCATAAACTTTCATTTTATCTTTTCCATTTTTTTCTAAATTATTCAATAATATCCAGCATGTGCTCTATTTTCCATTTTTTTTCATTGTGTGTCTTCTGATTTTGATCGTAAACTCTGCTAGAGAAACCAATTTTGTTTGGCTTATGTACTTGTATGTCCCCCATATTTTGAGTAATGCCTGGCAGGTGGTACTTGACGAAAAAGTTGTTGATGGGTTAATCAATGACTAAAGGAGATGTCTCCAAATAGGATATGTCCTCCTCCCAGTTTACCTCAACATCTCAAATCCTAGTATTGATGACCAGATTGATGCTTTCTTATGCCACCAGACACCCTCGATCTGCACATACTCTATTATCCTCCTCAGTTTTCTGAACAATAAAGAGGAAAATGTTGCAGCTAGAAATTGTGAAATCATCTCTGTCTCCAGCTCTTGTTTCATTATCATTGCAGTCCTAGCCTCAAATATGAGTAGAACATTTCAAAAAGCTTCTGAAAAGTGTGCTTCCTTTCAGAAGATTTGGAATCCCTGACAGTGATGCTCTAACTTTCATTACTGGCATATCATTGCCATAGAAAGATCTTCTAGTGTTACTTTTTTCACCCTTAACATGCGTTTTCTTCCTCTGGTTATCATTCTCTTGGTCGAAGCAGCATCAATGTTGATCTTTAAATAAAAACAGACTATCATATTCTCATGAGAAACTACATAGATGAATTCAAATTTATAGTCTGAAAACATCAATTTATTTCATTCTTATGTTTTAGAAACAGTTCTTCAGAAATAACAAAGATTGAGATTTTCTTGATATTACTTCACTCTATCTTTAACATTTCCACTTATTCATAAACTAATTTCTCTATATGTAACTGGAATTCATTCAGGTGGTATGCTAATTTGGCTTTATTACTAACTAAATTATTTCAAATCAATACCAAATAGTGATCATCCCTCCTTTCCTAAAGGAGAGAAGGAACATTGTGGACCCCATGTTAATTACTGCACTAGACTCACTGTGCCAAGTGCTTGGGTATGAGCAAAAGTTACCTGTCATCCTCTCCCCTTCTTGTGTTCATCTGTCTTTCTGTGTTCTTTTTTTCCTTTCTGTCCATTTGGTGGCATGCTCATTTTTCAATCACTTTACCTTGGCATCACTAACAAACCTACTTTTTTTTTCTCCCACATCCAGGCTGTTCATCCAACACATTTCAAAATTCTGTTATTTCTTCCTGTTCCTGTCCTTAAAAGCTGTCACTTCCTCTCTGTTCTTGAAGCCAAAAACCTCATCCTAATATCTTTATCTACAGCAACATGTTCTCCTCTTCTACTCAAAATTTATTCTGTGGTTTATTTTATAAGCCACATAAATGAGCAAAATTCTTGTTTTCCATTCAAGGTGATGACCTATTTTACATTAAATTTCTTCTGACTTGATAGAAGCTGAGTTATTTTTTATTCACCCCGGTGCTCTTCTTTCTGCGTGTTCACATGGAGACATGCCCACTTTGCCTCTCCACATTGTTTTCAATGCTAGACATGATTTGTTTATAATTCCTTTCATTCATATCTCTGAGTTGAGAAAATTCAAACCTTACACCTCTGAATCAATCAGGATAGGTTAGGAAGTGCTGTGGTGACAAGTAAGCCCTGAATTGCAGAGGCTCACAGCAAAGGAAAATTTTTACTCAACACCATTCTCAGGTGTTGAGACCACTTCCTGTGTAGTAGTTCAGTGGTGCCTTTACTTTAGGTCCAAGGTGGGCAGAGTAGTGTCTGGATAGAACATTACAGGTTTGTGGCAGAGGGACATGGAAAGTATGTACTGGCTCATTAAACTGTCTGCTTGGAACTGAAAAAGTCCAATTCTGTTCACATCTTGTGAAAGTTAGTCTCATGACAATTCTCTAGTTCAACAAGGGATATACATGTTACCTGCTGGTTTGCGGAAGTCCTGAGCACCAACCTGTTTGGTCAACAGCAATATAACCTTCCCCACCTTCGCAGTCACTGCCACCACCACCAAAATTTTGGTATGTATTTTGACCAAGAAAATTAAGTTAACCTGGAAATATGAAAGGTGTAGTCTATCATCTCTGCGAAATGAGATTGTCAATTTGAAGCAAGGCTTTGGCAAACTGTAAGTCTGTGTGGCAGAAGCAGGGCAAAACTCTATCTTGGAAATGTGAGTTCCAGAAGGACAGATAAGAATAATGACACAAGGCTGCTGCAGCTTCTTCAGTACAGTTGTATACACAGGCATTATTGTTAGGAAATTATTTTTTCTTCACATATAAGAGGCCATAATATCGTATGTGAATGTCACCTGCTTAAAATAATAAGTAAATGAAAAGAATCAGTTAGCAAATGCATTAGGCAGGGTACCATTGTGGGAGAAAATGACTGACTTCAGGACCCTTCTCAGAAATGCAAGAGAGAACTAATGTGAGATTCAAAGATTTGCCATTCACAGTTGAATTTGAACACTATCTAGGTGAGATTCCTGATTTTAACTAAACACATAATACATTTGAATTTAATAATTGAATTCCAGTGCTACACTACCTTTTTCACTCTAGTTATTTAATATAAATTATAAAATAGGCCAAGGCAGGCAGATTACCTTAGGTCAGGAGTTTGAGACTGCCTGACCAATATGGGGAAACCCTGTCTCTACTAAAAATACAAAAATTAGCTGGGCGTGGTGGCAGGCACCTGTAATCCCAGCTACTCCCAATGCTGAGACAGGAGAATTGTTTGAACCTGAGAGGCGGAGGTTTCAGTGAACCGAGATGGTGCCATTGTACTCCAGCCTGGGCAACAAGAGCAAAACTCCGACTCAGAAAAAAGAAAAAAACAAAAGAAAAAGTTACAATTTTGTTTGAAGTCTACAAAACATTAAGTTTATTGAATATGTCAGTTGATTTTATTAAAAGTTTTAATAATTCCAATAGTTTCTTTTGCATTAGATAATAATATCAACTGAACATAAAATATTAATGCCATAGATGATCTTAGAAATGATTTCCTACAGTGTCCCAACCTGTCCTGGAACATTTCTTATGTGTGCTTGGGTAAGTATTTTTTCCCTGCTTTACATTTCTATTAAGCAGCTTGAGCAGCTTGGTACGTCTCATGTTAACATATTATGTTACAAACACTTCTACTTTTTAGAAAAATCTTTCTTCTTGTTTACCTGAAGTCTATCTATATTTCCATAATGCCTAGTCTATTATCATGGTTCTGCTTACTGGAAAAAATAAAAGGCCATTTCATCTTTTATATAAAATAACTTCAAACATTTGCCAATAACCATGGCTTCTTTCTTACCTTTTCCTTCTCCTTTCTTTCCCTTTTCCAAAATAAATTACTTAGTATCTCTGATGTTCTCTGATATGACAAAAATTACAGATCTTATAAAAGTCTGATAAAATTTACCAGGACCTTTTCATTCATTTAAAAAATATTCATTGCCTATGTATTCTATACTATCAAGAACTATACTGATCCAATTTTGAGTATTCAAATACAGTTTCTGCTCTTCTGAAAGTTATAGCCTGTTTGGGAGGCAGATATTTAGAAAAAAATATACAAGTTAATATATAGTAACATAGTATGATGCATGTTCTGAAAGTAAATGACATGGTATATAGAACAGACTACCCTGGATGGGCATGTTACTCTAGCACTTTTATTAACGTAGCCTCCCCATTTTATTTGCTCTCTTATATCCCAAGCAGCATTAGATTTATTTGCAGTAACATTAAAATTGTCACAAGTTTCTTGTCAATAATGACTTTAGTATTAATAGCTTAAAAGCATATAAAGCATATAGAGAACTTCAAATTCTACCTTCCAATTTATATTTTGCCATAGTATCTTCTATTTAAAAAACCTAAGCAAACGAACAAAAAAACCACAATGTCCACAAGACAAAGAAACAAACGAAAACCGTGCAGGTTTTTCTGAATTTTCATGCATTTGTTTCGAATTATTTAGAGGGAACTTAAGTTACATTGTAAGCTTAGTTCTGATGGATTGTGGCAAGGGAATGAGCTGCTATTTAAGTTGAACCTGAAAATCTTTGGTAAGTGTCAGATTAGATCACAAGAGACAATTGTTGTTTGTACCCCTTTGCTAGAGTTCAACAACAAGCCAGAGTGCCATGACTTGTTTTCATCCAGCCGAGAAGTAAAAGTCTCTTTTTATTCTTTTTACAACTTAGTAATCATAGAATTCTCAAGAAAGGCCTAAGGTAGAAGATGTATTGAACTAGATAGAACTTGGCAATTTAACGAAAACTCCTGCTCTTGTCCTGTAAAAATGAAAGAGATGATTGAAACTTAAGACATTAAGAGGTAAAACAAACTACATTCTCAAAATTATTTTTTGAAGGATCCAAGGAGTTCCGATTTTCTCCTTTTTTAAAAAAAATTGTAGTTGTAACTTGCTAAAAGAAAATGAAATCTTTAAATTTCATTACAAATGGGAAAAAACAATCTGATCTAGATAATTTATGTGTATACGAGATTCATTAGAAATAGTTTCATATAATTTTTCACTGATGACAAAAGCAAAAAAACAAATGTTTCCTGAATTGATACATTTTCAGATTGATAATATTATGAATCTAATTTATAGTTTATGAAAAATTCTAAGGTATTAATATATACTGAAAGAACAGTAGTTTGATTTGACCAGTTTTCTAACATCAGAAATAAACACTTCAAGTAAAACATTACAATAAAATATATATGCTGCCAAATGAAAAGTTAATTCATTTTCTTAATCTATAATGTATATAGACAGAGATAAAGAAAATGTGTTGATTACAAAACAGATGACAAGGAAGTACAGTAACTGTCTGTAAAACCAAATTTTTATTCACACCCTAGCATGCTGAAGCCCACTGAACGCAAATGAAATACTTTTCCCTTGTGTATCTGTATTTCTGAAGTAAACTGAGGAGTCTGTGTATTATCGACTTCAGTCTGTGTACGTCTAAAGGGGGCCACTTTAGACGTACAAGTCAATTTTTAAGTGGCTTACAAGTCAATTTTTAAGATACCTAGGGCTTTGCCTTCTTTAACAGCCCTTTTGCTCAGAATGTTCCAAGCTGTCTGGGCTTGCCTTGCAATTGATCCTGGATTTGAAACTGACAACTGTGAACCAGTGAGAAAATGATGTGGCAAGAGTTGCCATGGCTGAAGAATATTCAAAGAAGGGTCTGCTTGGGCAGGTTGTACTTTATACTGGATCACAGACAAGAATGCAAATTCTTGTCTCCTGAGACCCCTTAGGCCACAAAGACTTTGTAATTTTATATATATATATATATGTAAATATGTATATATCAAATTATAATTAATTACATACGATAATTATATAAATTGTAATTATGTAATTATATGTATACTTATATATGTAAATATATATATAAAACATTTGAAATGTTTTATATATATCTAACATTTATTTTTCCAAAAAAGTTAATATAGTGCCTATACTTTTTTTTTAAATTATTTTTTGAGGCAAGGTCTCCTTGTCACCCAGGCTGTAGTACGATCACGGCTCACTGCAGCCTCGATCTCCAAGGCTCAAGTGATCCTCCCATCTCAGCTTGCCAAATAGCTGAGACTACAGGCATGTGCCACCATGCCAGGCTAATTTTTTGTGTGTGTGATTTTTGTAGAGACAGGGTTTCACCATGTTTTCCAAGCTGGTCTTAAACTTCTAGGCTCAAGCAATCCTCCCTCCTAGGCCTCTCAAAGCGCTGGAATCACTGGTGTGCACCACCGTGCCCATCTCATGCCAAATATTATATAACACTTTGAATAAGTTCTGAGGCAGCACCTCATAATCAGATATATTAATATTTCTGTATCCAAAAGATATGATAGTTGCATGAAGAGGAATAAATAGCAATTATAGAGCAATTTATTGCCATTCAGGTTCAATTTGCAAATGAGTCAAATAATTTTTTTAAAAATTATATTTTGAAAACTGCATATATTTTGTTATTGTAGATAAGGTATTATAAGCCCATATTTACAAAATGTTTACTGTGTATCTAAGATGTTTCAGGGAACCTGGAAGAAGAATATGGAAGAGTAAGAAAGACAAGTTCAACCTTCTGGGTTCACACACATTTTAAGAACCCAGAGGTTTGGATTTACAAAGGAAAGGATTGTATTTTGGGCTTTCCATGTGGGAAGGTGTGAGTCCATCAGGAGCAGAGAATTTTCTCATGCAGTATCTCCCACAGCACTGTAGAAGCACCAATTGGCAATTACTTCACAACACTATAAATATTTTTATTTATACTCTCTCTCTCACTAGACTGTGCAATTCTTAGAAGCAGGAATTATGTCTTATATTTATATTTGCTGCACCCAGTTCATTGCCTGGAATATGAAAAGCACTAAACATTGTATTTAATAAATAAGTATAATAAAATGATTTCTGCCCAAGTTTTGGGGTAATAAGTCAAATAACTTAATGATTCTTAATTTTATATGTAGATTATACTAAATTTACTCCTCAACTAATCAGCGAATGTTTATGAAAATAATACAGATTCATAATATGCAGGCGTGGAAAGCAAATTCAAGTCCTGATACTGGTTTCCAGTACTGGATAGGTCTCTCATTGAAATCACATCAATGAAAGCTGAAACAAAAAAATCAGAGTAAGTAAAAGACACAATACACTTGTCACAGCAATATTTTAAATTTGAAATACTGGGAACTTAATTTGAATAAATGAGGATTAATATCTGCTGAAAAAATGGCATTTATTATTCATGACTTCTATTTTTCCTCAACAGTTAAATAAAAACCAAACAATGACCATCTCTGTGCTATAGCACTGTCAAATAATTTTAAGAATGAAGTCATTTCTTTTTTCTTTTTTTGAGATGGAGTTTCGCTCTTGTTGCCCAGGCTGGAGTGCAATGGCACGATCTCCGCTCACTGCAAACTCTGCCTCCCGGGTTCAAGCAATTCTCCTGCCTCAGTTTCCCGAGTAGCGGGAATTACAGGCATGCACCACCACGCCCAGCTAATTTTTCATATTTTTAGTAGAGACTGGGTTTCTCCATGTTGGTCAGGCTGATCTCGAGCTCCCGACCTCGGGTGATCTGCCTGCCTCAGCCTCCCAAAGTGCTGGGGTTACAGGCATGAGCCACCATGCCTGGCCAAGAATGAAATCATTTCATGTCAATATTATTTAACAGAGGAGATCAGGAAAGGGAGTAAATAATAGGGGCTAATTTTTTTTTTTTTTTTTTTTTTTTTTTAGAAAGATGATTTGAGGTATGTTGAGAGATTGGAAAGACCACTACAGAAAAAAGAACAATCTTTTAAAAGATTCAAGTTAGTGTTGTATAGAGGAGATGCAGTGATAACTAAATATACATAGATTTAAGAGGGTTAAACTGAAAGATCTTGACAAGGGAAAAGTACATTGCAGATGCCTAGGCATGATTATTAAGGGATAATAAATTTAGATCCATAAGTTGTGTTGCATTCTGATTTAATTTGTAAGATTTAATACGGAGATCATGGGTTTTATCCAGTAAAATGTGTTTTTAAACCTAAAATCCATAATTACATTCAAGGTGCAACAAATCACACTGGACAGTCACCATGCCAACAAAGATTACTACATATCTTCAAATTTTGGAATTATAAGAAGTATTTGCAGAATTTCAGCAAAATTAACTTTCTAGGAGAGGAAGGATGCCAGATCTGGCAAAACCAGAAACCGATGAAAAAGTTTAGAAGCTTCCTTTTTCAGAGAATGTGGGCCATCCAAATGCATGGGTGTTTTTGCTCAGAAGAATGGTGAGACTCAGGCAGACTCATGATATCATTCAGATTTCAGGAGATTTGGCTAATCACAGCAGACCTCTAGCTAGTGGAAATAGACAAAGTAACACAATAGGCCACAAGGTTTGAGAAGGGAGAACTAATGAAGAAAGACCTGTGGTCCCAGAGGCTACCTACCTTAACATGCTGCCTTTTGACTAATTTAGAGCAGGCTGTGAACAGGTAAGGACTAGAAAGTACTCCAGATAGGGCCACCATGACCTAAAGAATCAAATGACAACATCAGTGCTATCGTCACACAGGACATACAGTCAGAATGAAAAACAAACAAACAAACACAAGGGCATATCTAGGAAGAAAGAAGAGTAAATTTAAATTGATAAGTACATTTTTTTTTTTTTCAGTTCTCAAGCTAAAACCTGATGGATTCACCTTTATGTATCTTTTTGGTGGCATGGTTTTTCACGTTTTCATTTAAGTTGCTACATCTACCCCAGAAGCTCCTTGATCTATCTTTAAGAATTTTCCACTGAGAAGTTTTTCAGCCATACTGCGGGTATCAATTTTTTGTGTGTGGAGGCAAGGTGTATTTCTGTACTAGTAACAAGGCTAGGATGACCTTCCTGCCTTACCTCCATGTATACAAAGTATCTGTCTTGCTCATTCCCATGTAAAGAAAGCATCTGAGAGGAACAGAATTACAGGCATACTTTATTTTATTGCCGTTAGCTTTATTGCACTTTGCAGACAATGCGATGTTTTAAATTGAAGGTTTGTGGCAAACCTGGATCAAGCAAATCTATTTGTGCCATTTATCCAACAGCATGTTCTTCATGTTTTTGTGTCACATTTTGATAAGTCTCACAAAACTCAAACTTCTCCATTATTTTTATATCTGTTATGCTTATCTGTGATCAGTGATCTTTCGTGTTACTATTGTAATAGTTTTGGGATATCAACAAACTGCGCCCAAATAAGATGTCAAACTAATAGATAAATGTGTGTTGTATGTATTCTAACTGCTCCACCAACTAGCTGCACTCCCCTCCTGCGTTTCTCTCTCGTCTCTCTCCTGTCTCCCCTCTCTCTCTCCTGTCTCCCCTCTCCCCTCTCTCTCCTCTCACCTCTCCCCTCTTTTCCCTCCTCCCCCCTCCCCCTCTCCTCCCCTCTCCCCCTCCCCTCTCCCCCCTCCCCCCTCCCCTCTCCCCCCTCTTCCCTCTCCCCCCTCTCCCCCCTCCC
>NC_045455.1:28587204-28620939 GCF_002776525.5 Piliocolobus tephrosceles
CCTCCCCTCTCCCTCCCCTCCCCTCTCCTCTCCTCTTCCCTCTCCTCTTCTTTCTCTCTCTCTCTCTGCCTGTCTCTGCTCAGGCTTCCCTACTCCCTGAAACACAAAAATATTAAAATTAGGACAATTATAACCTTACAATAGCCTCTAAGTGTTCAGGTGAAAGGAAGAGTTGGACATCTTTCACTTCTGTCACTTTAAATCAAAAATTAGAAATGATTAAGCTTACTGTGGTAGGCATATTGAAAGCTGTCATAGGCTGAACACTAGGCCTCTTGTGCCAAACAGTTGCCAAATTGTGAATACCAAGGTAAAAAATTCTTGAAGTAAATTAAAATTGATATTCCAGTGGACACATGAATGAAGAGAGAGTAAAACAGGCTTATTTATGGAGAAAGTTGCAGTAGTCTGGATAGAGGATAAGACGAAATTACAACATTCCTTTATCCAAAGCCAAGGCCTAATTGGACAAATTCCTACCTGTCTTTAATTCCATGGAGACTGAGAGAGATGAGGAAGCTGAAAAAAAGTTAGGAGATAGCAGAGGTTGGTTCAGGAGGTTTCAGTAAAGAAGCTGTTTCTATAACATGCAATTACAAGGTGAAGCTGCAAGTGCTGTTGTAGAAGCTGCAGCAAGTTATCTTAGGAGGTCTAGTTAAGATCATTGATGGAAGGCAGTTAACACCACACGACAGATTTCTGCTGTTGACGTCGCAGCCTTCTATAAGAAGAAGATGCCATCTAGGACCTTCATAGCTAGAGAAGAGAAGTCAATGCCTGGCTTCAAAGCTCTAAAGGACAGACTGAGTCTCTTATTAGGGGCTAATGCAGTGGGTGACTTTAAGTGGAAGCAAATGCTCATTTACCATTCTGAAAATCCTTGGGCCTTTGCAATTTATGCTAAATCTATTCTGCCTATGCACTATAAATGGCACAACGAAGACTGAATGACAGGACATCTGTTTATACCATGGTTTACTGAATATTTTAAGACCACTGTTGAAACCTACCGTTCAAAAAATGTCTTTTCATTTCAAAATATTAGTTGTCATTGGCAATGTACTTGGTTACCCAAGAGCTCTGACGGAGAGCAAGAAGATTCATGCTGTTTTTATGCCTGCAAACATAACATTCTGCCCCCCATAGATCAAGGATTAGTTGTGACTTTCAAGTCTCCCTATTTAAGAAATACATTTTGTAAGGCTATAGCTTCTATAGATAGTGATTCTTCTGATGGATCTGGGCAAAGTGAACTGAAAGCCGTCTGGAAAGAACTCACCATTCCAGATGTGATTAAGAACATTCGCTATTCTGGTCAGGAGATCGAGACCATCCTGGCTAACACAGTGAAACCCCGTCTCTACTAAAAATACAAAAAAAATTAGCCGGGCGTGGTGGCGGGCGCCTGTAGTCCCAGCTACTCAGGAGGCTGAGGCAGGGGAATGGTGTGAACCCGGGAGGCAGAGCTTGCAGTGAGCCGAGGTTGTGCCACTGCACTCCAGCCTGGGCGACAGAGCGAGACTCCATCTCAAAAACAAACAAACAAAAACAAAAAAACAAAACAAATTCGTGATTCATGAGAGGAGGTCAAAGTAAAATGGACAGAAATTTGGAAGAAGTGTACTTCAACACTCTTAGATGACCTGAGGGATTCAAGCCTTCGGTAGAGGAAATGACTGCAGATGTGGTGGAAATAGCGAGAACTAGAATTATAAGTGGAGACTGAAAATGCTACTGTATTGCTGCAATCTCATGATAAAGTTAGAATGGATGAGAAGTTGCCTTTTATGGATGAATAAAGAAAGTGGTTTATTGAGATGAAATTGTAACTCCTGGTGACAACGCTGTGAATATTGATGGAATGACAACAAATAATTTAGAATATTACATAATCTTAGTTGATAAAACAGCAGAGTTTGAGAGGATTGACTCCAATTTTGAACGAAGTTGTACTGTGGGTAAAATGCTATTAAACAACGTGGCATACCACAGGGAAATCTTTAGTGAAAGAAAGAGCCAATCAATGAGGCAAACTTCATGGTTGTATCATTTAAAAAATTTTCCACAGCTTCTCTAACCTTCAGCAACTACCATTGCTGATCAATCAGCAGCCATCAACACTGAGCCAAGTCCCTCCACCAGCAAAAAGATTATGACTCTCTGAAGGCTCAGATGTTATCTTTTTAGCAGTAAGTATTTTTTCTAAATTAAGATACGTACAGTTTTTTGACATAATGCTGTTGCACACAATGTACTATAGTATCTTGTAAACATAACTTTTATAGGCACTGGAAAACCAAAAAGTTTGTGTGACTCACTTTATTGCAATATTGGCTTTATTACAGAAGTTTGGAACAGAACCCACAATATCTTCAAGGTATGCCTGCACTAAAAACAACTGGGAATCAGTATTGAGAGAACAAGTGTGCCCTCGGGAATCCATCAAAAGTAGCTTAATAGAGCAACAACATTTTTACATTAGTTATAAAATATCAACATTATTTAAGTACAAGTGTTCCTGGAAATGTCTTTGGTACCTTCCTACCTCCATTAGAATATATATAATCACCATAATTAAAAAATCAGTTTATTTTTTTCCCATTTTCAATATTAAATTTTGTGTGAAAAATAGCATAGAACGTTGGGAGACCTTTATAAAGTTATGTGATAGCTGCTACATCATTCAGCTGCGTCCACAGGGTAGCGATAAAGGCTAACCCTGATAAAATTAAGTGAAATTGCTTCTGTCACCACTCCACATGGTTCTTTGCTTCTGTCTCTTATTAACGTTTTTTGCAGTAACTAATTAGCAAGCTGACCATAAGATGTCTTATGATGACTGAAATCTCCTTGTTCTTCACACAGGGTTATTCGACCCCTAACTGTCTGGTATCCTAAAATCTTTCTGACTATCTCTGTCCGGCTAAATTTGATAATTTCTTGAGGGAAGAATAAGAGTAGATTAGATACATTTCTTTATTTTATTGGTGCTTATTTTGTGCTAGAAATCTGTTTAGTGACAATCTTATTGTCACAAATATTATTGACTATGGGATTTTTTCATAGTTGCCATGTCACTTTTATCTCATTTAACTTGAGATTTATGAAATGTTTACCCACCGATCTAGTGGATGTTTACACTAACAGAAAAAATGCTGAGAGGCAAACAAAGTAGAATTAATACTCTTATTAGTGATTGTTACTGGGACTCCTGGTCTTCATGAAGATTCATAAGTACTCTAAATTCAATAACTATTTCATACCTAATATGAAGATAATGCACACATAATAACTTTAATATGAGTTTTTTCCTCAAAGACATTTAAATATAGAAGAGAGGAAATTATTCATGCATGATAATAATACAAGATCTAGCAGTGTAACAAAATTAATTTCTCCCTTAATGTTCAGTTTTGTCATAATAGTCATTAATGTTAACACATACACACACACACACACACACACACACACACAACTCTCTCTGAAGATCTGAGGGAATTAGGAATTCTGATTAACCCTAAAAGAAAATCTCCCAAGATAGTCTTAGCGTGTGAAAATGTCATTTTAAAAAAATGGAATGGGGTTATTCATTATGCTCTGGCATAGGTACTGGGAAAGAAAAAAAAAAAGGCTACCTAAAATGGTGATAGTTACATATGAAATAGTATACACAAAGAAACTTGAATGAAATAGGGTCTCACAATGCTGACCAGTCTGGCCCCGAACTCCTGGGCTCAAGCAATCGCCCCACCACTGCTTCCCAAGTAGCTAGGATTAAAGACATGCATCACGTTTGGCTAGATTTTTCTAAAACAATTTGGAAGACTTCTAAAATTTTCCGCTTACAGAAAGAGTGAGCTAGAAAGAATACTGTTGACATCCTGATGATAATAAAACAGCTGAACAAACTGCAAATTAACTGTTCCTTTGAAGCTATTAGAGACCTGAAATTACAGAGCAATCAAGTAATCTGAAATCTGGGGAAGGAGATGTCCAAGATATTACTTACTTGGGGCTGATTTGCAGAGAGAACACTAGTAAACACTCTCACTTGAGAACCCTAGTGGAAATCCACTGCAGCTCATGAAAAGGATCTACCCTTGAGATAGGGGCACTCATGCTTTATCTAGTTGTGAGTGGGAAGGTTTGTAGTCTTGCCTAAATGCAGAGGTTTCCATATTGTAGGTCCTAATGAAAAGGGGAAATCAGAATAATGTAAAATGTTAAATATGGTAGTAGGTAGAATTAACCAGATAAAAATCAAAACAGGCAGGAGTTTGAATTTTTGTGACAAAGAAAGCAGCCAGAATGAGCAAAGACATGGAAACAAGCCAATTGGGCTTATTACTTATTAGTTAGGATTTTAATAGGACTGCAACAGAATATATTTGGTGAGATACAATTATAGATAGGGAACCTAAGAACAACAACAGGGAAAATTCTGGCATGTTAGGGTAAATTGGATTAGATTATTCTTGAATACTGGCAAATAGACATTCTAGGAAATGCAAAGGCTGATTAACTTGGAACTGACATAGAGATCACAGATACGAGTCTGGAATTAGGTGCGAGATTGAGTATTTATTAGCTCTAAACCTATTGAAAAATACGGTAGTGGGAGAACTTACTATGAAAATAAATATAATCTAGGTATACCATTCAGCTCCAGAGATAGTGAGGCAGCAAGGAGAAATATACAGTCTACTAGGGCATGATACAATCTTTAAATCACATTTATCAAATTACAAAAGAAATCTGGGCACTATGAACATGTAAACAAGTCAAACAATTAATCAGATAGGAAGGTCATCTATTTATTCTGTTTTAGACAATTTTGGACCCAAAGCCTTTGTGAGAAGAAAAAAATCAGCAAATGTGAGTCACATTTCATGACAAGGAAACTATTCATTTTCTAGGCTCCTATAACAAAGTATCGTATATGGGGAGTAAACTTAACAGAAATTTATTTTCTCACACATTTGGAGGCTAGAAGCTGGAATTCAAGGCATATGTTAGGGCAATGTTCTCTCTGAAGCCTTTAGGTCAGTTATTTCCTTATCTTTTCCAGCATCTCATTGCCTAGGCATTGCTTTGCTATGGGACCATCACTCCAATCTCTTCCCCTGTCTTCACACCTTCTCTCTGTGTCTGAATGTCTCTATGTCTTCACATGGGATTCCTCCTGTGATGTGTCCAAATTTCCCTTTTCTCATAAGAACTCAGTCACATTAGATTAAGGTCCACCCTAATGACCTCATTTTAACTTGATTAAATCTGCAAACTCTATTCCCAAATATAGTCTCATTCACAGGTACCAGGGATTAAAACCAACATATCTCTTATTTTTTAAGAGGGAGAGGCACAATTTCAACCACAACAGCTAGAAACAATAGAGAAAATTTATTTACAATGCTTATATTATTGGGAGAGGCAATAACTAACAAAAGGCAGCACAACACTAGCTAGTGTGTTCTTAGCCTTCAGTGTGTCCTAATTACTGTCCTAAGCAATCAAGAAAACTATTAGTTTAGTTGACCCTTACAGAAACCACGCGAAGTAGGTACTGTTTTGTTTTGTTTTGTTTTGTTTTGTATTTTCCCTGAGACCTCATAGATGATGAGTGGTAGAGCCTAGGTCTTCACCTACAGGCAACATGCTTGTGTTCTCAGAGTAAGCAGGTGATTTAGTCACATGAGATTACAGAAAACAAAGTTTGTGAGATTTGTGGTATTAGCTAAATCAGTAATAGTTAGAAACTAAGAGCCATATCCATGTGATTCCTTTTCATTAGAGTATCAGAAAATATGTTCTTATATTTGGAAGAATAACTCAGATATCCATAGTGAGACACCTAAGGAAATTGAAAAGAGACAGGATATGGAAAGAAAGAAATCTCATGAGATTAGCTAAAGGCTTTTGGAAGACTTTGTTGCCCATAATGTTTATGCCAGCTTGATGTGGCTAGGAAAATTATCACTGCAAATAATTACATTATCAAGGAAAATTATTGCATAAAAAGTAATAAAATACAAAGGCAAACATCTGGAAGGGGACATGGAGAAATAGAATTTAGAAGAGTAGATTAGAAATCAGGATTGTATTGTATCATGCAAAAAAACTGTATTAGAATTTTTACAAAATTCTATGCACAGAGATAATAAATTGATGAGGGCAGAGAAAGGAATTCTGTATTGAGAACTGGTTAAGCTTTCATAGGTCAGAAGATGTGGAATCATCACTGTGAAAAAGAAATTTTGTGTTTGCTGCAGATGGAAATCAAGCTGACTAAGAATGTTGATGATCAAGGGGGAGGAGAAATGGTACAGTAGCTTGTTGACACAGTAGTTTGGAGAAAACCTTGTGTTTTACTAAAGAACACTAGTGTAAAATAACTACTGCTATGAATAGAGAGCCATATAATGGATTTTTCTTCATTTTCCAATTTGTAAGCATTTGGAAAGATCCAGTGATTGATTAGAAGAGGTTGAAAGCATAATAGGGTCCACTTCTATTATAAATGAAAGGTTTGCTTGATCTTTTTATGCAAACTCAAAAGCTAAATATATGGATGTTCAGGTGTCAGCTAGAAGAAAATGCTTAATTCTCTTGAGTAAGTGGTCCAAACTCTTTGATATCACTTTGTTTTCCTGGATAACATGCTGAGCAGCCTGAGTGAATGTTACTTGGTTTGAAACACAAAATGTGCTCCTGAAAAAAGTTAATAAGGAAAGACAATGTAATAGTTTCATTCAATTTAGCTTTATTGAAAACAACCAAGAAGCTGAAAATTAAATGATGCCTTGCTAAATTAATTTTTTATGAAATAAATGATTAATTTGGGATGTCAAATTATTTAATTGTGGTGTGATGCAAAATATTTATTTATGTAATAGTACTGTGATTACAGCAGTCATGAAGACCAAGAGCCAATCCAACACACTTTTTTGTAGGCACACCTAACTAATTTTAGCAGAATCAGGCAGAAAAACAAACATGCAGAAAAAAACAGATTTTCACCATAATCTCTGCACCCTTGTGCTGTCCATGGTCCTGGGAGAAAGACATCTGCTGGGAGTTATGAATGAATATAACCCTGTTTTGTTATTCAGAGAAGCTACTTCTGCTTGGAACTTTACAAAACAGTATAACTTCATGGGGTTGAGTATCTTTGAACAGTAATTCATTACATTTTATAATCTCAGCTCTTTTAGTATTGTCATTCTTGGTACCTACACTTATTTTTCAGTGCGTTTTACAGAGTGTTCTCTTATTTTCTAATTGCGGCTGAAATAACATTTTCAAGCACACCATGCAGAGTTGTGTTGTTCCTTACACATCACACTGCATTCTTCCAGGAATTATATTTTCTTGAAAATGAAAGAATGAGAAAGCAATTTTATCTTTTATTTTTCTCCCACACGTATCTTTTCCCTCAGAAATGAATTTCAATATCTTTCCGAAGAAGCCTGGGTTTTAATTATTTTCTCAGAGCCTGACAATTCAAATTTCCCAGATGATAAATTAAATGTGTAATGCTTGATTATATATCACATTTCATTTTATACAACTGGATAATACCTACGTGAAAGTTATTCCCTGGAAACAGACCAATAAAGTACCATTCTGTACACTGCTGATTCAATACACAAAATAGTACTTCAGTATTCAGAAACAGTTAACAAAACATCACAAACTATGTAACTTACTTTGTGGAGATATTTTAATAATACCAATTTCTTCATAGTTTGCAAAGCAATTGCAAAAGTGTTATTTTGTACTCATGAAAAACCCAAGAGATATCTATTGCTGTCTCCATTTTATAAAAAAAATAAAAAAGATATTACAACGGGAAGATTTTGTTTTGCTAAAGTACCCTTGGCTGTTAAGTGGCAGGGCTGAGCATTTTACACTGACCCTCTGACAATAAGTTTAAGGCTAGTTTCTATAGTACAGCTTCCTGTAGTTTTGTACATATGAGGCTATTTAAGTCCTCTTTTGAGAAAAGAAAATATTCTCAGTGTAAGATATTAAACTAGCAGCTTTTAGTGATTAATCTGGAAAATGCAAAGCAGAACTACCTTAAAGTGTTGGAAATTCACAAATTCTATAAAATAGTGACTGAATGAAAATTAAATATATGTAATCATAAACGGTATAAACTATTTTTTTTTTTTGTCTAGGGCTTTTGACATGACAACCAAAATATGATTGTTGGTTAACAGAACAAGTATTTCTCTAGCACTACAGCAGACGTTTTCTTTCTAGTGACATGCATGAGTGGGTGGTGAGTATTTCAGATCAGAACATTGAGTTCTTGTGAACAGACAAAGAATATATAATGACTGGATTTACTCTCTCTCTCTGCTAAGCTTGGACATCACACAGACTTTTAGAAGTAAACACCAATCCTTCTTCAAAAGGAAAACAAGAAAGCAATCCTAGATAAACCTTGGCTACAGATAACCTCTACAAAATATCATTTCTTTATGCTTTTTTAAAAGAATAATTCCAAAATGCTTAATCAGACAAGTATTAAATTATATTTTCTCCTTTGTGAGCATTGGATAAAATGAAAATGTGTTTTGGTTATAATTAAATACATATGTCAAGTGCTAAGGAGATATTTCTTCTCTTGTATTCTACTTAAGAAAAATGCAGGTAAGATTTTGGAAAAGGATGTCTATTAAGTCAAGAATAGTTTTTCATTTTCATAGGAGGTTAGGTTCAATAAAGAAGCAAAGAAAGACATAGGTTCGTTTTTTACTCTTGTATGAGTAACATACAAAACAAGAATTTACATTGAGGCCACATTTTTTTGGGCAAATAAGACATATCCTTCTTTTTTTTTTTTTTTTTTTTTTTTAAGATCGAGTTTCACTCTTGTTGCCCAGGCTGGAGTGCAAGGGCACGATCTTGGCTCACGGCAACCTCTGCCACCCGGGTTCAAGTGATTCTCCTGCCTCAGCCTCTCAAGTAGCTGGGGCTATAGGCACTTGCCACCAGGTACAGCTGTTTTTTTTTTTTTTTTTTTTTTTTTTGTATTTTTAGTGGAAACGGGATTTCACCATGTTCGCCAGACTGATCTCGAATTGCTGACCTCAGAAGACCTGCCCCGCCTCTGGGATTACAGGTGTGAGCCACTGCACCCAATCTTCTTTATTTGTTTTTGTTTTTGTTTTAACATAGCTCTTCACATTTCAGAGAAGTGAAAGCAATATTTTACTTCAGGTTTATAGAATTTGGAGTTGTCATCTTCTTGGCAGAAAAACTGAGTAATCTGCTTGTAATGTTTGTGTACTACATATTATACATGTGAATATGCACAATTTACTCACATTTACTGTGCATCAGGCATCAGTTTCCCCTTCTGAAAAGAATAAAAAAGCAAAAATGAAGAATTAACTTGATAATTCATTGAAAATATTAAGTTTTTTGGTTATTTCTGGTAATTACAGAGAGTGTTCCAGGCTAAGGAAATAAATGCTAAGTAATGAACATTGTTTTTTTTTTTTCTTCCCCCCCCCACTTTAAAATGTAAAAGGGACTAGAAGAAATACATGTTCAGTACTAGATAAAAGATTTTCAAAAACTGTATCTGTCATCCTTAGCTCCTCACTTACTCCAAGTTTATGTAGAAAAGACTACAGATTCAGTCGTTGAGAAGGGGGATGCCTTTGACTTGAAAAGGACTTGTCAGAGTCCTCTGCATTTTACATCTCTTTGCTGTCTCCAAGAGCAAGGGATTTTTTTTTCTTATTTCAAGATGAGCTCAGAAAGTTTCACGAGATTTGATGAGATAGGGAAGGCTGGTCTGTACAGAGACGAGACTGACATCAATCGTTGCTCCAACAAGATGCTTTCTTAGCTGAAAATCTTGACTTGTTCTGTGTTGCTATTGGAGATGTGTGCCGAAATGGATTTTAGGCTCATGGAGCCTGCCCTTCTGAAGAGTTTCATCAATGCAAACACAGACTCACATCTTTTGTCTGGGAAAGTCTCAAGGTACTAGACTGGCTTGGCTGAATTCACCTGCAGTGGCAGAGCAAAGGTAATATTGCAGCGAGAATTCTGTGCCTCTAGAGATGAAACTAAAGCTGTGTCTCCAGTGGTCAACTCGAAGGGACATCCCCTTTGCAAGGAGATGGCAATGTTGGAGGTCTCCTCTGCGGAGTAAATTGCCTTTAAAAGATCCCCAGTGCACTCTCACGAAAGAATAAAAATAACATTTGAGTATATTTGCCATTGAGAGTATACCAATGCTAGATTACAAATACACCAGCCAGGACTGAGTATGGTGCCTCATGCCTGTAATCCCAGCACTTTGGGATGCCAAGCTGGGCAGATCACTGAAAGTCAGGGGTTTGAGACCAGTCTGGCCAACATGGCAAAATTCCATCTCTAGATAAAATATTTGCTAGGCGTGGTATGTGCCTGTAATCTCTGCTACTAGGAAGGCTGAGGCATGAGAATCGCTTGAACTCCAGGAGTTGGAGGTTGCATTGAGCCAAAATCTGCCCACTGCACCCCAGTTTGGGTGATAGAGTGAGGCTCCCTCTTAAAAACAAAAACAAAAAACAACAACAAAACACCAGCCACCAGGTAGTACCTTCCCCAGCCCATTGTCACACTTGCCTCTCTATTCCATCCCCAGAGGAGCCAGAGGCAGCCCAATCTAGCAAAGAGAAGCAATGGATGCCTCAGGAAGGGATACCATACCTTTTCCGACTGCTCTTTGGAATTTTCAGACCAGAGTCCAGGCAGAGAGAAGATGTGCTTAAAATGAATGATAGCTATAATATTGATATTAATGTTAGCTGGACTTCTTTAATATATGAAAATGAGCTTTCTAATATCTGAAAGTAAGCAAGAATAATTTTGCATATGAACATAGTATCCAGGGGCAAGAAGGCAAGATCTGACAGAGATTACTTAAAGGAAGAGGTAAGAAAGGAATATAGTTTTTATACATTGTACAGCACTGAGTTCAGCTTTGTAAAAATATCAGTACTGCCTTATCAATTGCACTTTCAAAGAATTACTCAAAGTATTGCTCAAATGTGTCTTTGATCCTCATTGATTTCATATTATTCCAAACCACTGACTTGTCTCGCTTAGATGATTGTACCAGTTCCTGATCCGATCAGACTATGGTCTGAACATTTAGAGCAGCAGGAAGACAGTGTGATATCCCTTCCTGAGGCACCCACTGCTTCTCATTAGATTGTGCTGCCTCTGGCCCCTCTGGGGATGGGCAACAGGAAGGGAGGTGAGGCAGTGGGCTAGGGGAGGTATTACCTAGCTGGTATATTTGTAATCTAACATTGGTATACTCTCGAAGGCACATGTACTCATGTGCTTTGATATTATTTCATGGGAGTGCACTGAGCATCTTTTAAAGGCAATTTCTCTACAGAGGAGACCTCCAACATTGCTATTTCCTTGCAAATGGGATTTACCTTCAAGTTGACCACTGGAGACAGAGCTTTTGTTTTATCCCTAGAGGCACAGAAACCCAGCACAACCTCTCCCTTCAACATTCCCTTTGCTCTGCCACTGCAGGTGATTCCAGCCACTCCTATTGTTTTTCCTCCCCTATTTAACTCTACAGAGCAAGAAAAGTGATTTTCTCAGAAAATAATTTAGGTCACATGTAACTTCTTTGCTTAGACATTTCAATGGCTCCATATTACATTTACTACAAAATCTAGACTGACTTGGCCCACATGATCAATTCTTCCCATGTTTCTCCCCCTCCTCTGTAAGCGACCTCCCCATTTTATTACCTGTGCTTCAGGCTCCCTAAACTCCTGTGGTCATATTCCGGCTATTGGTAAGCTCTTTCTTGCATATGATTCCCAGTGTCTCTTCTCTCCATCTCTGCGGGTAGCCAAATTACCCAAGTCTACATTCCCTCTTCAAAGAAGACTTCCTTGACCTTCCTACATAAATGAAGTTTCCTATGCATTACTTCATCTCAGCTAATTATTTTCTTCTTAACAGTAGTTGTTTGTGACTCCTCACCCTATTATCAAAAATATTAATTGTATGCTTAGGTTTTTTTTGCTATTTTTTTGTGTTAAAAACAGTGACTCTGCACTTCAGTGTCTGCACATGGTAGATGTTTAATGGAATGAACTCTCATGTTACTATCATCTTTTGGAGGCCTACAAAGAGCTGTGAAATGAAGGCATACATAAAAAAAAACTTAACTACTTACTATTTATGCCATTATTAACTTGACCTTGTTTTTTTGTCAATAAGATCTAGGTTTAAAAATTGTGCTCTGTATGAATTTCAGCACATTTAACTAAAATCTTGGCCTTTTGTTCGTTAAATAATAATAGAGTAATACTTGGCCAAACAGTCTATTCAATAAAATACAATATTTAAAGAGCCTAAGACTTAAAGTCCAAGGTTATGATTAAACTCCTGTTTCTTCTTCAAACATACAAAAAGATGTTACATATTTAAAAGTCACGTAGATTACTATTTTTATAAATAGGTAAATTTGTATCCAGAATATATTCATAACTAAACATATATCTGTTTACCACAAAAACTACTGACACGAAATGTGGCATGTGAGTTAAAGTCAAAGAAATACATGGAAATGTCTCGAGTATCACTGCTCTGTAGGATTTAGATGGTAGAACCCCCAGAGATGACTCTGATGGGTGAACACAGACAACAAAAAATACATTTTTAAAAGACTCTGGACCATAATTTGTCTTGGTAAAATGAAAATTCAAGTTCAATTGTAAAACACCAGAAAAGACAACCAATAACACTATTATTAAGAAAATTAATTCATTCCTGATAATATCAAATTATGTCAAATTATTCAATTGACTTTAATATAAATATGCCAAAGGTCATCTGATATATTACAACTTTAATAGGTATAAAAATTATGAGAAATCTTGTAAAAATGCATTATCTGAATCAATAAATTTGAATTGAGACCTAGAATTATGTATTTCTTAGAAACTCCCAGGTAATACTAATGCTGGTGTTCTGAGAACCGCATTTACTATAACAAGTCTTTAGAATGAGGTAATAGGTAAATCTAATAAGGAATAAATTGGAAATCCTGGAAATGAAAGTAATAGACAGTGATATCAAACAATTCAAAATATATAAGAAGCTCTAGGCTGGATAAAGCCAAAGACAAAATTCACATTGAGGCATTCAGAGAAGATTCAGTCCACAAAGATAATGAGAAAAAATACATAAAACAAGAATTAACAGACACAAAGGACACATTAATCCTCCAAAAGAAGCATCCTCTTCTAAATTATCATGGATAAAAAGCAGAATGAGAAACATAAAGCAAAAATTCCTAATAACTCACAAAGAAAAAGATTACTTCTAATGGAAGTGTAATAATGCACCAGCAGACTTATCTTCAGCAATTAGAGGTGTCAGAAGCAGGAAGGGAAGCAAAGTAAGCATATTCTGAGAATTGTGAAAATAAAAAGCAAAGGCTTTTCAGATATATAAAACCTAAATAGTGTAATACTAATGGACCTACAGTGAAGTAATCACCAAATAACTTACTTCTGTGAGAATAAGAGAATCAAGAAGTCAGATGGAAATATATATATATGTATATATGTGTGTATATATGTATGTATATGTGTGAAATATGTGTGTATGTATATATGTGTGTATATATATGTATATATATTTGGCTCAAATATATATATATATAGAGAGAGAGAGAGAGAGAGAGAGTGTGTGTCAAAAGAATGGTAACATATACAACATATACCAGTAGGCAAATCTCTGCCTATGTAAATTGGTTAATTTTGTGTGTGACCTTAACTGGACCATTAGGTGTCCAGATATTTGGTTAAACATTATTCTGACTATGTTTCTGAAAGTATTTCTAGATAAGATTGTTTAAATGAATATACTGAGTAAAGCTGATTTTTTCATCTGAATGTGAATGGACATTATTCAATCTGTTGAAGGCCAGAATACCACATAAGGCAGAGTAAGGAAGAATTCACTCTCTGAATGACTGTTTTCAAGCTGGGACTTAGGTCTCCTGCCTTCAGGCTTGGTCTCAGATTGGACATACACCTTCAGCTCTTCTGGTTTTTGGACTCAGAATAGGATTGGGGCTTAAACTGTCAGATTTCCTGGTTCTCAGGTCTTTGGATCCTGATTGGAATGATGTCATTGGCTTTCCAGAGTCTTTAGCTTGCTGACTGTGCATCTTGGAAGTTCTCAGCTTTCATAATCAATTACAATTGAATATGAGGTGATTCTTTATATATACATTTCTTATAATAAATGTATGTGTACCAATTTCTTATATATATTGCATATTTATATGTTTCTATGTTTCTCATAAGTATACATATATATTTCTTCCATTTTATCTCTCTGGAAGACTGATTATCTACTTATTGATCTATCAATCTACCTATAAGGGTAAAAACTAAACAAATGTCTTAATTTAGTCAGTTGTAACCAGTGAAATGGGAAGGGACTGTTCTGTATGAATCCTGTCTAGGTGTGGTTTTGGTTTATGAAGAAGCTAAATATGTGCTGGTTAATGTCTATTAAATAATAATATACAAATATAAAATACTGATTAATAGACATTAATCAGTATATATTTATATTTATATATTTGTATTTGTCAATTAAAAGTAATTTACACATTACAAAATGTACACATTAAATACATTCAGTTATTTGGCTCAATACACAGAAAAAATCAAGACATATTTATATTTTTAACAAGAAACAAAGGAAATTTTTTAAAGATATTACATAATAAATAGATACCCACAAGAGAGCAAAAATAAACTGAAGTATAATCATTATCATTAAAATGTAATGTGCTTGTTATATTTAACAAAGACTATCCAATTGGATTTAAAAATACTATCTACAAGTTTGTTTGGAGAGATGCCTAAAATACAGGAGCTAAAAGATTGAGTAAAGAGAATAAACATAACAGGGGAAGAGGGGAGAGAGAGAGAGAGCAGAGAGAGCACCGTGATCTAACAACGTTAATGGTATTCAAAATATAATGAATCTTCTCCTAACGGTGTATATAAGTAGGCATGAGTATAAGAGTAACAGTTCACTGAGGATATGTAAAAATCATAAGAACATAGCAATATAACTTTAAAATGTTTAATTCTTACTACCAGGTATATACAAAAGAAACTCAAATCAGTACACCAAAGAAATGTCTGCACTCCCATTTATTGTAGCATTATTCACAATAGTCAACATGTGTGAACAACCTGTGTTGTTAACAACTGAATCGATTTAAGAATGGGATATATATACTCAAATACTATTCCACACTTAAAAACAGGAAATTCTATCATATGGGATAACATGGATGAACCCAGTGGTCATTATGTTAAGTGAAATAACCCAGGCATAGAGAAACAAATGTTATATGATCTCACTTGTATGTAAGACAGAAAACAGTAGCACTCCTAGAAAGCAAAACGGTGGACACAATAGGCTTAGGGGGAGGGGGAAAGGGAAAGGGGAGTTGTCCAATATGTACAGTTACAGTTAGAGAAGAGGAATCAGTTCTGGTATTTCATTGTACAATAGAGGAACTAGAGTTAATATTTTCTATATTTTAAAATTTCTGGAATAAAGTATTTTGAATGTTTGCACCACGAAGAAATGAATGTTTGAGATGATGAGTATGCTAATTATTCTGATTTGATCATTACAAAATGTATATATATGGAAATATCACACTGGACCTCATAAATATGCACAATTTATATTTGTCAATTAAAAGTAAAATTTAAAATAAAATATGTAGCCAGGCGCGGTGGCTCACAACTGTAAACCCAGCACTTTGGGATGCCGAGGAGGGTGGATGATGACCTAAGGTCAGGAGTTCGAGACCAGCCTGACCAATATGGTGAAACCCTGTCTCTACTAAAAATAAAAAAAATTAGCTGGGTATGGTGGTTGGTGCCTGTAGTCCCAGCTACTCTGGAGGCTGAGACAAGAGAATTGCTTGAACCCAGGAGGTGGAAGTTGCAGTGAGCCGAGATCGCGCCAACGCACTCTAGCCTGGGTGAAAGAGTAAGAGTCCGTCTCAAAAAATAAAAATAATAAATAAAATAAATAAAATAATTTAAAGTTTCATAGAATTATAAGGCAATGTTTTTAACATAGCTATGATACTTGCAGATTTTAATATATTTCTTAAAATTTTATATAAATTTGACAAAATGTTAGTAAGGATATTTAGTATTTGACAACACAATCCATCTGATCTAACATGGATGTTAACCCCTGACATACATAATAAGACATACATTCTTTTCAGGGACACATGAAATATATTTTAAATGGATGATTAGGTATTTACAAAGAAAATCTTAAAAATACAATTTTTATAGAAAAAGCAATGCAATGAAATATCAAGTTTTTAATCAGAAAAAAGTCATTTGAAAAATGCACATTTCTAAATAATTATAAACAAATTCATATGAGAAACTATAAATATTTAGAACTTAATAAAAATGAATGTAATATATGTTTACATTTGTTAGATTTGGTCAAAGTCCTGATTAGAGGCAAATTATAGTGGTAAATGTATGAGTTAAAGAGGAAGAAATCATGAAATTATATTAGTTAAATATTGTAATTCATGAAAATTAAAAATATGGAGTAAACAGAAAAGGAGAAAGTAAATGATAAATATCTGATATTAATAAACAGAAATATTAAATCTTGGGGGAGAAGGAACCATAGAGATAATAACAAAACCAAAATATAATTCTTTGAAACATTAAGATACAAAATAATTCATCAAAGCAAACTAGAAAAAAAAAAACATAAAGAAGCAAAACAATAGAGTTAGACTGGTGGAAGTTGTTTAAAAATCTTAAAACTCTGAAAGGATACTTGAAAAAGAGATAGGGATATTTCAAAATAAATTATCAGTTAATATTAATGAAATACAGAATCATTACTCGAATCAGTGGCCAAAAAACATTTCTTCAAAAAGTTTTAGAAAATATCTGGCCCATATAGCTTTTAATGTTTTAAAAAAATCTTTCAACAAATAGACAATATTTATTGTATTCAAACTATTCAAAGAATAGAAAAAAAGGAAGTATTCCATAACACATTTCATGAGACCTATGTAATCTCAACGATAAAACTGGATAAAATTAGAACCAGAAAATGCAATTGTAGAGCAAACTCATTTGTGAGCATAGATGTAGAAAGCGTGCACACTGTTACCAAATTGAAACCTGCATTGTTTTTGTATAAAATAAATCACATTTAAAGTAAATCATATTTACATTCATTTTGTTCTAGCATAGCAAAGAGCTTTAGTATAAACAAATTGACAGTATATTTATACCTTTAAAAATAACAAGATAATCTTAGTTGTTGCATTGAAATGGTTGGTAAAAATTCAGCTATTACTCATGAATAAAAGCAAAGAGAGAAACAAAACACTTAGCAAATCATATCTTGAATGTTCCTTAACCTGATAAAAATATATTTGTTAAGAATCTGCATTACATATTATCTTTATTGATGAATCTTTAGTGATATTGCAAAATCCTGTAACAGTACTCAATTCAAACTAAAAGTGATCTATTTTAGCAATTTGTGATGTCCCTTATAATAAAGTGGAAGTGGTCAGAGTACACACGAAGGATAATTTGGCAAGGCAGGCTGTCAGGTCATTTAGCTTTATTGAATAAGCACAGACACACACATACACACATACACGTTAAATATATTGTGTATATATATTGTAAATATATGTACATCATATATATTATATGCAATGTTCCTTCTCTTACATTATGCATTGGGAGAACATTTAAAGAGAGGACAGTCATATATATATATATATATATATATATAAAAGAACATTGCAGACAGCTTGAAATTATTGGCATGAGAATGTGTAGAGAAAAAGCTAAACATCTTTTTAGTAGATTCAGTTGAGCCCAAGGAAAACAAGAATCTGACTCAGAAGACTTGCCTGCCTAACATCTACATATCTTTTTCACATATATTCCTGATTGTAGTTGTAGTAGTTTAGGTCAAAACAGATACTCTCAATGTTTTGTTTGTTTTTTTTTTAATTTTTTTTTTCAATTTCAGCACAGCTGGAAGATTTATTTCATTGCATAGTAGGAAAAGCCAACAATTACTATTTAATATTCTTTCAAATATTGTTTTAAAGAGTGTACACTTTTGCTGGTAACTTCCTTGGCATTTATAGATTTATATTTTGAGTCTGTTTAAATTTATTTCATGAAATTTTCATAAAGGTTAAAACTGTCTCATTTATAAATATTTAAATAGCTGCTAGATATCCCTGGTGAAAACAAATATCACATGGATGGAATATGGTAAAATGATTGCTTTACTTTGTTATCAGCAAATAATAACTTACAAAAAATCAAAACTTTTATGTAAAATAACATTTTAATTACTGTGTTTATTTATGATCCTGTGATGATAGAACTCTATTGTGCATTTGACATTGAGGCATAAGATTTGGTTTCTTCCAATGTCTTCACAATTACTCCATCAATAAAAAATATTCATTAAATACATTATATTTCACATATTCAATAACTTTCTAGAGTGTTCAAGAACTTCAGAATTGATCTGTATAAGATTAAAGTGATAGACTATTTATAGTTCATTAAAGTGAGACACCTTCAAAGCATTGTTTTTACATATTAGAAGTACATTAAATATTTCTGTTCTATTATTAGAACCTATTATTTTTTAAAAGGATCACAATATGAATATTTTAATAGTTGTATGTTACACTTGAAAGTTTTGTTTTCTATGCATTTTAAAAATAGATCTTTTTTATATTCCTGTAGTAAATTAACATATCAATCATATATATTTCTCATTTCTTGCCAGCATCTAATAAAAATATTCCTTTAGCCCATGCAGAAATTAAACTGGAAAGTTTTATTTTCTTTTGCCTAATGATAATATATATTTTTTAAATTTTGTATTTTGTAGTAGTTTCACATGGTGTTAAAATCTTGCTATGACATGAATCTCAAGCTTATTATTTTCTCTTATGCATGTACTCTCATCAGCTGAGAAGAAATTCTTATATTTGTGCTGCAACCTATTGCATTTCCACCTTTTAAAAGTTTGTTTTACACTACTTTGTTGAATTACTTTAACCATTTATTTACCACATGTGTTTTTGGAAGGAATAATAAAAATAATTCTCCCTTTCAATGGTTTGAATCAAAGTCATTATTTTAACTTTTCTCAATTTTACTTTCATATTTATTCCAAAGGAGTTGTTCTAAAATTAATATCACCGATATTGTATTTAATATAATATTTTTGAGAATAATCTTTACAGAGATAATTAAAATGATTATGTTTCCAATTTGTTTATTTTAATTGAATATGTATGTAGTAGGTGTACATATTTATGGGATACATGAAATGTTTTAATAAAGGTTTGCAAGGTGAAATAATCACATCAAGGAGAAGAGAGTATCCATCCCTCAAGCATTTATGCTTTTGGTTACAAACAATTCATTTACACTCTTAGTTATTTTAAAATGTACAATTATTATTGACTATAGTCACCCTGTTCTGCTATTAAATAGGAGGCCTTATACATTCTTTCTGATTTTTTTTTGTACCCGTTAATTTTTCTTATCTTCTTCCCAGCTCCCTACTACCTTCTCAGCCTCTGGAACAACCCTTCTACTCTCTATGTTAATTAGTTCAATTGTTTGATTTTTAAATCCCACATATAAGTGAGAAAATGCAATGTTTGCCTTTTGTGCCTGACTTATTTCACTTAACATCATGATCTTCAGTTCCATCCATGTTGTTGCAAATGACAGGATCTATTCTTTTTCAGGGTTGAATAATAGTCCATTGTGTATATGTACCACAATTTGACCCGCATTTGTTATTGTCTTCTGGGTAAAAGCCATTTTAGCTGGGGTGAGATGCTAGCTCACTGTAGTTTTGAATTTGCAGTTCTGTGATAATCAGTGATTTTAAGCACCTTTTCATATAACTATTTGCAATAGGTATGTCTTCTTTAGGGTAATTGCTAAGTAAATCTTTTGCCCATTTTTGATCAGATTATTAGGTTTTTCTCTATAGAGTTGTTTGAGCTCCTTATATATTCTGGTTATTAATCCCTTGTCAGATGGGGGGTTTGGAAATATTTTATTCCATTCTGTGGGTTGTCTCTTCATTTCGCGGGTTGTTTCCTTTGCTGGGCAGAAGCTTTTTAACTTTATGTGTCCATTTTTGCTGTGGTTGTCTGTGTTTTTGAAGTATTGTTCATAATTTTTCCCCAGACCAATGTCTTGGATATTTTCCCCAATGTTTTCCTGTAGCAGTTTCATAGTTTGAAGTCTTAGAGTTAAGTCTTAAATCCATCTTGATTTGATTTTTGTAAATGGCAACAACTTTGTTGAATTTAGCAGTTCTGTTTTTTTTATATGTACATGTGTGTGATGTCTTTAGATTTTTCCAAATATAAGATGACATCAGTGAACAAGACAATTGGAATTTTTACTTTCCAAGTTTGATACCCTTTAATTCTTTGTCTTGTCTGATTGCTCTAGTTAGGACTTCCAGTGCTATGTTGAACAACAGTGTTGCAATTGAGCTTTCTTGTCATGTTCAGATTTCAGAGGAAAGGCTTTCAGTTTTTCTCCATTTAGTAAACAATGATTAACTTTGAAGAAAATGTGAAGACTTTTGAATAAAATTTACTTTAACAGTATAGGTATAAATTTGTTATCTAGGTATATTCTTAGCTCAAGTTTTCCCAGATTAATTGTACTAATTACTTTGCAAAATACTGACATTTAACAGTAAAAATATTAAAAAGGAGAAAGAAAAAATCTTATTTATAGAATAATGCTAATTAAATATTTAGAAGAAATGGTAAAAATAGAAATATCAGCATTTAATAATCATCTTAATAAAAACTGACTAAGGAAAAATTCATTAGTCAGTGTGAAGTAACTAGATTATAGGTGCCAAGATATTCAAAAAGCCTGAAATTATTGCCTCACAAATTACCAATTAATGACAAAAGGAACAGAAATAATTTTATAACAAAAATAGTTTGTGAATACTATCTTAATATCACCAATTATGGAGCCATTAGAAAATTACCATTAGCTATTTATTCTTGTTAAAGATGATATTTTATTGCAATAGAGTGATGACTTTTTCTCTCTAAATTATTGCTATATGTATATGTCTGTGTATGTATGTGTGTGTGTGTATATATATATATATATATATATGAAATGAGATGATATAAAAAGGGAACCTATTTTCAACCCAAATAAGTATTTTTTTCTTCAACGCTAAATATAGCTTGTTAAAAATAAACATGTCAAGTAACTTTTTTCTTTTTATGAGATTGTTTGCTTATTTTTATTAGTAAATATTGAAAGTCATGATTTCATAAATTAATAGAATGATTTAGACTTTATAAAATTTTAGAAAAAGGTAATATGTTATTATATAATATATAGATATTTACCAAATAGATAAACGTTCATTGAGAATGTGTGTGTACAAAAGTGTCTGAAATTTTCATTTCGAAACACATTCTTTGTGAGGTTTGAATTCTCAGTTCTCTGGAGTTGATGTGGCTCTAAAATGATATAACAATGGAAATTTTATTAATATATATTTTTAATGAGAAACTAATATTTAGAAGGCAAATGTTGAATAAACGTTTTATATTCAAAATTTATAATCTGGTAGATTGATTCAGATAAACACCCCAAACTTATAATGAAGACCAAAGTTAATCAAAAGCTATTTTCTCCCTGTTGCTTCACTAAAGTATAGTTTCTGCTTTTACTATAAAATTCCAGTTCCTTATGTTGAGGAGATGGTGCTTAATCTCAGATTATGGTTTGAAGCAGAATGACAAAGCAATATCAATAGTTTGCTCATTTGTGTTGTGGAGTAGTATTCAATTATATGAATATATGACAAGTTGGTTATCAGCTCACCTTTTAATGGAAATTTAGATTGCTTGTTTTCGTTTATTATGAATAAAGTCACTATGAACAATCATGTAAAAAGTTTTCAACTTTTTGTAACCAGTTGGTGGTAGGGGGGGAAAGTTGAGTTCAAATACCTCTGCCCAGTGACACAGCATGGAAACATCAATAACAAATAGAGGGAGAATGTTGACATTTCTCTAATAATAAAGTTAAATCGTATTTTCATAGCAGGAGCTACAACACATTTTATGAACCAATAGAGAAATATTTCTCTATGTCACAGAGATTTTACAAGGCAGTGCATCTAAGGCTGAGTGTTTCACTTTAATGTTTGTCAATGTGCTATTTAATTTTTATCTAATTCCCAAAATATCAGGAAGAATATGAGCTATCATGCTGACAAGGATATTTTTGAAGAGTTGGGATTTGGAATGCCCTTCTCCATTCTGAAATGTTCTGTGCATCTGAAGTCTCAAGTGCTGTCTAGTACTGCTATATGGCACAGTATGTTTTTTGGAATGCATATTTCAGATAGGCTGACAAATATTACTGATAGCAGAGACCTAAAGCTTAGGATAAGATAAAGCCATGTGTGTAAGGGATAAATTTCATGAAAGGAGAGCAAAGATTTATAGCCAGCTGTTTGTAAAAATGATGCCTTAGGAAGGAAAGGAGGGGATACTTGTCAATATGGTGGACTGAACTAATGAGGGTAGGTCCTAGACACTGAAAAATTCAAAATCTCCAGGAATCATGTTTTAATATATATGATTAGGCTCAAAAGAAATGACAACGGAATCAATTCTAAGGTACAAATAAAAAGAGGGTAAAGCAGAATTGTTAGATCAAATATTTTTATTTGTTTTAAAACGATGGCCATGCCATAGACCTTCACATTTAGCTAGAGGGAGATGAAACTGAGTATCTTGCACAAAATCATTACTGAGGAAATGCTAACTCTGCTTCTAAACGAGACTCCATTTTTACCCCAATGTCTTGTATATGGAGTAAGGAAGCAGGAGGCTTATAAGGATATGACTAGTCTTAAATTGCCAATAAGTTATAGAAACTACAAATCAAAAATTATTTTTTAAATGGTGTGAATTTAGACAATCCATATGGGTTACAAAACATAAATAAAATGTTTTATAGGAAAGTTTGCATATGAGGTCTTTCAAATATGACAGAAAACAACTTCCATGGTATATAATAAAGAGCTGACAAATAACTAAAGATAATAGAGAACTGTGAAAGAGACTTTAAAATAAGCATATATAAAGTGATCACACTGAAAAATGAACTAGAACTGGAAAGGAAAAAAATACATTAAAAATGGGCATATTAAGAACTAGAAATTCTGTATACATGAAAATATAGTCATTGAGTGAAACAAAATACTGAGAAATAGACAAACCAAACTACTTATGAGAATTATTTTAAGATGGAAAAAATGAACTGGAAGTAAAGCGGAAAACCTGAGGAAAGAAAAGCAAGTCTTTGAATTGAGGCTTGGCAACAGAGATAATCACATGTAATGTTTTAGTCTATTTGTGTATTCTTTTTGTGGACTGTGTAGTCAATTTAGAACAGTTTTAAAATGTTTTTCTCCTGTGATTTTATTTTCCTTAATTATTTGCACCACTTCCAAAACTGTACATTTGACAAATGTATGCATTGCTACTGTGGTCATCAAAATTGTAGGGGCATCAAGGAAAGTGAGCCTGTCTACCTTGAAATTGTTACTGTTGTCTTTAAAGAGGTATCATCATCTCTTTGAGGGTTGTCTCAAAGTATTTGCTTTGAATGCAGTAACTCATCCCAGAGATAGAAACAGAGAATAAGAACATGTAACTCAAAACAGCATGTCTGGAGTGGCGTCAGACGAATCCTACAATTCCAATACATTTTATAAGATGATGACTTTAGAACAGTAGAATAGGGAAAGGAATTTTGGCTACAGTATAATATGAGTCCCATTTTTAAAAAAGTTACAGAGTTGTATGGAAGTTTAACAATGGAATGCTCATGTAAGCATGAGTTCCTATGGATATTTTATTTTTAGCATTTGACATAAACATTGAAGAATGTGTAAAATGTTGACAAAAAGAGATAAAAATAATCTTATGCAAAAAAAGAAATGCCACAAGCAATGTCACATAATCTGACTTGGAAAGAGGGAACAGTGTTCTTTACTGGATACTGAAAGAAAAAATGGGGTGTTAAACTAGAAAAGTGGAGGTGTAATGTGGAGATACTATAAGACAGTTTGAAATAAGGAGTGAATATCAGAAATCTAAGAAACAGATAAGAATTAAAAGTTGATCACAGAATACAGAATAAGGAAAACAGCCAGTTAGATCTACAGTTTGTAAAAATAAGGAGGACAAAAATTGTGATAAAAAGGAATTTAAAAACACTCACTGATGAATTAAAAGAGAACAGATATTCAAGGTATGAGGGGTTATTGTCAAATGCTGAGATGTTTTATTGAAAAGGAGTGAAAGTGGGAAAGGAGTTTAGTGGAATATATTAAAGCAAAGGGACATTATTGAATTTAATCATTGGATGCCTATTGATCTTTAATAGAGTGCTTTTTGAAGTGATAGTGGAATTTTCAGTTTTCAAAGTTAAAACGGTGTGCCAATTGTCATCTAAAAATACATTCTCCGAGCTTTTTTGGGAACGTGGCTGCATCTAGCTGCTGTCGAGTCTAGAAAATGTCATTTTTAATGTATTCATGCCACTATATTTTGAGTCTTCTTGCTATTGCAACCTAAACTTTATTCTAACTAAAGCAGATATTAGTATCACTAGAGGGTTGGTCCTGTGAAAGAAACTGAAAATACGTGACACTAGAATAGTGCTCAGGCAGTATAGGCGGGTAAGGTTGGAAAGCTGGTGACCCTTGTTATGCCATTATAGTTGATAAATTTTTGTCTTTGAAAAGGTAACTAAGCCACATTTTGTTAAGCAAATCAGGTGACTATTGAGCCTATATTTTTGAGGAAATAATTACAAAGATCCATAATGTAACTATATGTTGCCTGTTTCTTGTTGCTTTATGCAAATTACTACAATAAAGAGAACCTCAGATGAAATCTGACTTACTTTCAAAACAAAATGAAAGGCGAAGTCCAAAAATATGGGACTTTGCAGGGTGGCAATATCCAAATCATCTTTGTTTTACTCCCCCCAAACTGAAAGACAAAAATGTCAGTCTAAAAACATGTATTGATACTTCTGATTAAGATTTCTAATCCATAAAGGTAAGTTTGTAGCAAACCTCAGATTTGGAGTATTGTCTTTCACTCCCATGTATTATGTCAGAGACCTTCAAGTTGCCTCAATCAAAATAAGTTAGAAATAGGCACAGACGAGAAAATCACAAGTCAGGCTTAGGAAGTATGTCCATAAAATAACACTGTGATTTTTTTCCTGGCATATTAGTACTGAGGGGAAGCAAATAGGCCATGGGTCTAAAAATTTTTAAGAGAGCAATTACAAAGGAATCACAAAATTGACCTAAAAATTTTGATTGTTTATCTCTAAAACTGTTCTCAGGCTCCCAGAACTGCATCTACAAAAAGTAGTTTGTGTAAGTATGCAGCCTCCAAGGAGAATATAGATTCATTCTTCAGATGTAGCCACAGAAGCTAATGAACCCAATGATGAACCTCCCAGAAGGCAGAGACATGTGCCATGGAAGACAGAGGAGGAGATCGTTTTTCTCACAGCTCAGAATCTGAGTCTACCCAATACTCAACTTTCTACAGTCTGCCTTTATTAGTTCTTCCCAAAAAAGACATCATCATTATGTGTGAACTGACTTGTTTCCCATTCTATTTTCTCAGTGAATTCTTTTTAACTACAGTAATTTTGTTTCTGTTCCATTCTCATATATTATTTTCATTAGCAACTTCAGACCCAGGCAAGAAGGGGTGCTGCTTTGGACTTCGTATTTTGTCAAACTCAGTGCGATCCTTCCCCAGCCTAACCCCAGTTTTCAAGGTAAGAATTGCATAGGCCAAAGGACAGTGATGCCTTTGTCTAGTTGAAGAATAGGTTCCACTTCTGGGCCATGCTTTGAATGTCTAATAGTCCACAGAGCCCTGCTCAAATAGATCCTAATTGGCTTCCAGGTATTTTACAGACCTTCTACCTGTGTCATCCTCCTGAAAGTTGCTGGCCTTAACTTAAACCCAAGAACTGGCTAAGGGCAGCAATGTAGTCTGGCTTGCAGACTGGGGTGTCACCCGATTAATCATAAGAGAAGGGAGTGAAGAGAAGAGAGGGTCATGGTTACAAATTCAGAGCTAGGGTTATCTTTCCTCGTGTTTTCATATATTCTAGAATGTAAAACAAGAATCTGAGGATTCTGAATTTGTCAACATAAGTGAATAGAATGTATTATATTTAACAGTCTAATTGGTTTATATATTTTTAATTTAATTAATTAATTTATTTATTTATGTATTTATTTATATTTTGAGAAGCTGGATTGCAGTGGCACAACCTGGGCTCAGTGTAACTTCCATCTCCCAGGCTCAAGAGATCCTCCCACCTCAGCGTCTCGAGTAGCTGGGACTACAAGAACGTGCCACCATGCCTGGCTAATTTTTTATTTTTTTGTCGAGACGGGGTTTCACTATGTGGCTCAGTCTGGTCTCAAACTCCAGTACTCCAGGGATCCTCCTGCCTAGGCCCCCCAAAGTGTTGGGATTACAGGCGTGAGCCACTGCACCTGGGCTGTTTGTAATTATTTAATATTTTTTGTCTTAGCCATATATCAAGTTGTTTATAAACAACATAAATTTATTTCGCACAGTTCTGTAAGTTGGAAAATCCACAATTAAGGTGTCAGCACATTTGATGTCTGGGGAGGGTCCACTTTCCCATAATGACACCCTCTCACTCTGTCTTCACAGGGTGAAAAGGGTTAGCTAGCTTTTTGAGGTCTTTTTGTAAGGGCACTAATGCCCTTCACAGAGGCTCTGCCCTCCTCATCTCGTCACCTCCCAAAGGCCCCACCTCCTAATAGCATCACATTAAGGATTAGGTTTTAATGTATGATTTTTGGAGGGACATGAACATTCAAACCATTGCATAGGTATAGGATATGTAAGACTACATATGTAGTATTTTTCTTGCCTCATAAATATTGTCACATACCTGAATATGTCTGTATAAAGTGAGGTTGGATATAGAGGACAGATTATTTTTCTATTAGTTTATAAGTTGCCAGAATATAGGATCTGTTACAGAACCTAATAGAGAGGGATGCCCATTAACCACAGATTCTGAGATTTGTGCTGGAAGAGGTAATAGGATAGGACCTTGGGCTTTGTCCTTCAGAGGAAGAATGAGTTCACTTTGTTGGAAGCAGAGTGTGCACTGATAAATGGTTGCCATAGGACAGACTCTGGCAGCCTACCAGTTATTCCCTTCCAATCTTTTCCCCTCTCTCTTCCTGGGCATGTGGCTACAGAGCTGTGAACGATTTCTGTTGTCATCACATGTATCAGCCATGTGAGGCTCTGTAATAAGTTCTCACCAATGCAATATGACCAAAGTAATGTGTTCATTAGGTTAAAAGGAGATTTCTTACTCTGGTCTTGCTCACTTTTCCCTTCCTGCAGACTGAAGTGTAGATATGGTAGAGGTGCAGAATCAGTCATGCTGATGAAGACAGCATCCATGGGATTGATGGAGGAAGAAAATGCACTCAATAAAAATTCACAGAGAAAAGCTGCCTTATGTGCGTGAGACGAACTTCACTCTTTAAGCGATTGTATTTTTCCCTCAGCAGTTTAGCCTTTAGTCTAAGTAAACTGCTTAGAAAAATATGGCCTTATTGTTACTCATTTAAAGTGGGCAAATGAGTTATTATGGGCAAATGAAGTTATTATGATAAGCACAAACTACTTGTCTATCTTTCATTAGAGTAGCTATGGGACAGAATGTGTAGACAGAACTCAGTTATAATGTCATTTTTTTTCGTATAACTCCTCTCATGCTTAGGAAGTAAGATATTAGAATGCTAGGAAGAGTCAGATTTATGTAGTCATTTGGAACCTTATGAATATCTTCTTCAACTTTCAGAAAATATTACATATATACACACGATAGTTTATAGAAAATTTAGTATAGTGTCTAATATAGGGTTTATGTATAGTACATAGTATACAGATTATATAGAGTACAGAAACTATATGACATATAGAGCATTTACAGTAATACTGTATATTACTCTTCATGTATTCGTTAATTGTAATATCTATTTCAATTTACTTTTCACACATTCACAACATTTATGTTTTCTAGAAGTATTTTAAAATTTCTATTTTTACAATTCACAGAATAATAAAATTACTCAGTTGTTTTAAAATTAGGTAGAAAATAGTAACTTATAAGAAACTACCTAGAAGCACATCATTAACTTTATGAATGTATAAATGAGTTTGTCATTTGCTAGAAGCCAGTGAGATACATGCTTGGTGTCTAATTTGTCAAGCATTACTTTTGGAAATATTAAGCAGAGACATCTTGTAAATCTGAGTCATAGACCAAGTCTCAGTCTCTATGTACATAATATATAATATACTATATATATATATTTATATCACACCCATACACACACACACATGCACACTGTTAGGATCAGTTGGTTTATATGTTTTTAAGTCATGTATTTTTTAACTGAAATTCTGTCTAGATGTTCTATCCATTATTGAAGGTGGAGTATTCAAGTCTCCATCTATTAATGTAGAACTATCTATTCTTACCTTCAAGTTTGTCAGTACTTCATATTATTTTAGGATTATGTTGTTTTGAGAATATACGTTTATAATTACATATTCTTAGTGAATTGACACTTTTTAAAATATACACTTCCCTCTTCCTCATATACCAGTTACTTTGATATTACCACCATAGCTTTCTTTTTGGTTGATATTGGTATGGAATATGTTTTTCTATCCTTTAACTTTCAATCTGAGTCTTTAGATCTAATGTGAGTCTCTTGAAGTTGTGTCGTTTTTGGAATTCACTCTATTTTGCCTTTTGATTGAAGAGTTTGATACATTTCTATTTCAAGTAATTATTGATTTACAAAGGACTTACTTCTGCCATTTTGCTTTTTTATAAATATAACTATATATACTTTGCTCTCATTTTCTCTGTTATAACCTTTTCTGTTTGCTTTTAGTTGAGTTTGCAAATATGGCGCTACCTAATTCCCTTCCCCCTTTTTTTGTGTATTATTTTGTGGATATTTTCTCTGTGCTTATAATAGGTATAATATTCAAGATCCTGTATTTATCACAATGTACTTTGAATTAAAGTTAACATCCCCAGCATGCAAATACCCTACTCCTATGTAACTTCACTCCCTTTTATGTTGTTTCTCTTATAAGTTACACATTTCTACATTTTATGCTCAGGATTATAATGATTTTGATATAATTATAGTTATTTTGATATTGTTTCTGCTAGAAATTATTTAAGAAACAGTTATAAATAAAAAATACAGTAATATTGGCTTTTATATTTAATTACACATATTGATAATTTCAAGTATTCTACAGTTTTGTTCTCAAACTGTATTTCTGCTTGCTCAAATCTTCTGTCTTTTAAAATGTCTATTATAATTTTAGCTCCAGAATTTATGTTTAGTTCTCTTTGGAATTTCTTTCTTTCTTACATTCCATTTTGCTTGTGCATCATTTTCATGACTTAATTCTTTATGTTTTTACTTTTATGTTTTTCTGTGAGGACAGTTATGTACTACATAATGATATTTCAGTCAATGGGGAACCAACCACATTTAAGATTGTCCTCCCATAGGATTATAATATTGTATTTTGACTGTACCTTTTCTATGTTTATACATGTTTAGATACACAATACTTCTCACTGTGTTACAGTTTCCTACAATATTTAGTATAGTAACATTCAGTACAGGTTTCTAGCCTAGGAGCAACAGGCTACACCATATAGTCTAGACGTATAGTACGTTATACCATCTAGCTTTGCGTGAATACAATCTGATGATGCACATTGACAAAACTGTCTAATAATGCATTTCTTAGGACATATTCCCATTGGTAAGAACATATAACTGTATATTTAAAACCTTTTCTAGTAAATCCAATGTCTGGACTTCCTCAGGGACAGTTTCTGTCAATTTATTTTGTTCTGTTACATGGGCCATATTTTTCTATTTGTCAGCCTTGTGATTTTTGTAGAAACCTGGATATTTGGATATTACTGTGTGGTAACTTGGAGATTCTCTCCTGTCCTCAAAGTTTGTTATTTTCTGGTTGAGACTGTAGTAAGCGTCTGTTTAATTACTTTCTAACTTATTTTGCAGACTGAATAGTCTTTTCTTGTGTGATAACTGACATGTTTTTTCTTTAGCTTGTGTTCAGCTATAGTATTGGCATTTTTTTGTTTGTTTTTATGACCAGGATCTAAAACAAACAAGCAAGCAAACAAAAAATGCTTCTCCCAATATTTGAGATTAGCTCTGTGCGATAAACACAGACGTTTAGCCAGACTTGCATTGAGTCTATTGATTAGCCTGAGATAAAAGCTTTGGGTCTTGTTGAGCATGTGTCTTGCCCTGGACATATATGTGGCTTTCTTAATTGCCTTGTATGCATGGATGCTTTTGAATGTCTTAAATTTTCAAAGAAACTCTCCCCTAGCTGTTCCTCCTCAGCCTTAGGTAGTTTATTACATGTTTAGAACATAATATTTTGTCCAGGTATTTTTGATTTATTAGATCATTTTGTAGTTTTTGTTTGTTTGTTTGAGATGGAGTTTCACTGTTGTTGCCCAGGCTGGAGTGCAATGGTGCCATCTTGGCTTACCACAACCTCCGCCTCCCAGGTTCATGTGATTCTCCTGCCTCATCCTCCCAAGTAGCTGGGATTACAGGCATGCACCACCACATCTGGGTAATTTTGTGTTTTAGTAGAGACATGGTTTCTCCCATGTTGGTCAAACTGGTCTCGAACTCCTGACCTCAGGTGATCTGCCCACCTCGGCCTCCCAAAGTGCTGGGATTACAGGAGTGAGCCACCATTCCTGGTCCATCTTGTGGTTATTTTGAATGATGCTCATTCTTTTTCCAGCCTGAATTATTAAGTGAAAGATTGCTGAGCACCTTGTCTCAATCCTTCAAGTAGTCTTCAAAGAGTTTATAGCAGGCATGCACAATAATTTGCAAATGAGGTTTGTTCTACTCTCTTCAGTCCCAGGACCCAGGGTCCTACATTGGGAGCATAAGCTACCTTCAAGACTGTTACCATGCTGTGAAGGGGGTGGAGCAAGGGAAAGCAAAAATATCACAAATATTTTTATTTTTTATATCAGCTATCTTTTTCTTGAGTCAGCATTTGCTTTGTTGCTTTGTTGCAGCATTTCTTGCTGTAAACCTGGAACTATTTTTTAAAAATTCTAATGAAGTTGTATCTGACTGGTTATGCTTATTTTTCAATGTTTTTATGGAGAGATGATAGTCAAATCTGGCATTCCATTTTGCTGAGGACATCCTCTCTCTAAATATGCCTCCCTAATCCTAATACAGGAGATTGCAAGAGGACAACTTGGCTCTAAAATCGATGCATGAACATGCCATTGGAATTGACCTTGCCAAAAGATGCCTCCCTAAATCCACAAGAACCTCGTTGTTTGGACACAGGTAGGCACTTAGAATTTTTTGGTACATTTTTGACCCACAGGGTGTTTAGAAGTGTTTTGTTTAATTTGAATATATTTGTGAATTTCCAGGAGCCTTTTTTTGTTGATAATTCTGATTTTATTCTATTTTGTTTGGAGTATATTCCTGATTGATCTCTACTGCTTTACATTTACTCATTCTGTTTGAGGCTTGGCATTTGATCTATTCTGGAAAATGTACCATGAGCACTTGGGAAGAATGTGTACTCTGTTGTTGTTGGGTCAAGTGTTCAATGCATATTTATTAGGTGTTGTTGATTGTTACCTTTACTACTGCCTTGTTAGTCTTCTTCATAGTTGCTCTAACCATTATTAAAAGAAGGATATTGAAGTCTCCAATTATTGTGGAAATGTCTTTTCTTCCCTGACTTCTGTCAGTTTTGCTTAGTGTACTGTTATCGCTTTTTAGGTACATATATATCCATAATTCTAATCTATTTCTAATGAGTTGATTGTTGTATGATTATCAAATATCCCTCTTTTTCTTTTGGTAACTGTTTTGGTGTTACTTTATTTGGTATTGGTATAGCCACCAGATTTCTTGTGTTGCCAACAAGAAATACTATATTCCATTATTTTACTTTCAAATTTTTGTATGTTTAAATCTAAAATGTGTTTTGTATAGAAAACATATATTTGGAACTTTTTAAAAATTTAATTTGACAATTTCTGCTTTTTGGTTGGATTTTTAATTTGTTCACATTTAATATCATTGCTGATAAGGTTTGGGATACTGACACATGCGATTTTGCTGTTTATTTTTTGTATGTCTCATGTTATCTTTTTACTGCTTTCTTTTGCATTGAGCATACATTTTCTATTGTAATGTTTAGATTTATTTAATACCTTACTCTTTTTTTAAAAAACATTTTCTTAGTGATTTCTCTAGGGTTTACTCTTTACAGCTTAACAGAATCTACTTTATATTAATACTAACGTAATTGTCATGAGATACAGAAATGTTATTTCTTTTTTTTTTTTTTTTTTTTTTTTTTTTTTTTTTTTTTTTTTTTTTTTGAGACGGAGTCTCACTCTGCCACCCAGGCTGGAGTGCAGTGGCCGGATCTCAGCTCACTGCAAGCTCCAACTCCCGGGTTCACGCCATTCTCCTGCCTCAGCCTCCCGAGTAGCTGGGACTACAGGCGCCCGCCATGTCGCCCGGCTAGTTTTTTTTTTTTTTGTATTTTTAGTAGAGACGGGGTTTCGCCATGTTAGCCAGGATGGTCTCGATCTCCTGACCTTGTGATCCACCCGTCTCGGCCTCCCAAAGTGCTGGGATTACAGGCTTGAGCCACCGCGCCCGGCCAAGAAATGTTATTTCAATATAGCTCTATACCTTCTTCCATTTTTGTGCTATTATTGTTTTATACATTACATTTATGTATGTAAAAAACCCAAACTTACATTTTTTTTATTATTGCTGTACATGCATTCATCTTTTAAAGAAGCTGAATAAAAAAGAGTAAATATATACATTAAATTTTTCATATTATTTTATCATTGCTGATTCTATTCATTAGCTTCTGTAGATTTAAGTTGATGCTATTGATTCAAGTTACACTCTAGTACAATTTTGTTACATCCCATTTAAGTTTTCTCCTACACACCTCTTTTATTCTATTATCTGATAAATTTTAAATGCTGTAAGTCCAATGATACAATTTCATGCATATTATTTTATACACTTGCTTTTAAAGTCACTTATTAAGATAAAGGACAGGAAATATGTATATCTATTTCACATATACAGTATATATATTTCACATATACAGTAAATATATTTCACATATATACAGAATATTTCATATATATAGAATATGTATTTCATATATACACTATATAATATATAATATATGCACAGTATATATAATATATACCCACAGTATATATAATATATAGTATATATTAATATATACCCACAGTATATATAATATACAGTATATATAATATATACCCACAGTATATATAATATACA
>NC_045455.1:28645939-28687205 GCF_002776525.5 Piliocolobus tephrosceles
TTTTATTCTCTTTGAAGCAATTGTGAATGGAAGTTCATTCCTGATTTGGCTCTCTGTTTGACTGTTACTGGTGTATAAGAATGCTTGTGATTTTTGCACATTAATTTTGTATCCTGAGATTTTGCTGAAGTTGCTTATCAGCTTAAGGAGATTTTGGGCTGAGACAATGGAGTTTTCTAAATATACAATCATGTCATCTGCATACAGGGACAATTTGACTTCTTCTTTTCCTAACTGAATACCCTTGATTTCTTTCTCTTGCCTGATTGCCCTAGCCAGAACTTCCAACACTATGTTGAATAGGAGTGGTGAGAGAGGGCATCCCTGTCTTGTGCCAGTTTTCAAAGGGAATTTTTCCAGTTTTTGCCCATTCAGTATGATATTGGCTGTGGGTTTGTCATAAATAGCTCTTATTATTTTGAGATATGTTCCATCAATACCGAATTTATTGAGCGTGTTTAGCATGAAGGGCTGTTGAATTTTGTCAAAGGCCTTTTCTGCATCTATTGAGATAATCATGTGGTTTTTGTCTTTGGTTCTGTTTATATGCTGGATTACGTTTTTTGATTTGCAAATGTTGAACCAGCCTTGCATCCCAGGGATGAAGCCCACTTGATCATGGTGGATAAGCTTTTTGATGTGCTGCTGGATCTGGTTTGCCAGTATTTTATTGAGGATTTTTGCATCGATGTTCATCAGGGATATTGGTCTAAAATTCTCTTTTTTGTTGTTATGTCTCTGCCAGGCTTTGGTATCAGGATGATGTTGGCCTCATAAAATGAGTTAGGGAGGATTCCCTCTTTTTCTATCGATTGGAATAGTTTCAGAAGGAATGGTACCAGCTCCACCTTGTACCTCTGGTAGAATTCAGCTGTGAATCCATCTGGTCCTGGACTTTTTTTGGTTGGTAGGCTATTAATTATTGTCTCAATTTCAGAGCCTGCTATTGGTCTATTCAGGGATTCAGCTTCTTCCTGTTTTAGTCTTGGGAGAGTGTGAGTGTCCAGGAAATTATCCATTTCTTCTAGATTTTCTAGTTGATTTGCATAGAGGTGTTTATAGTATTCTCTGATGGTAGTTTGTATTTCTGTGGGGTCGGTGGTGATATCCCCTTTATCATTTTTTATTGCATCTATTTGATTCTTCTCTCTTCTTTATTAGTCTTGCTAGCGGTCTGTCAATTTTGTTGATCTTTTCAAAAACCCAACTCTTGGATTCATTGATTTTTTGTAGGGTTTTTTGTGTCTCTATCTCCTTCAGTTCTGCTCTGATCTTAGTTGTTTCTTGCCTTGTGCTAGCTTTTGAATGTGTTTGCTCTTGCTTCTCTAGTTCTTTTAATTGTGATGTTAGAGTGTCCATTTTAGATCTGTCCAGTTTTCTCTTGTGGGCATTTAGCGCTATAAATTTCCCTCTTCACACTGCTTTAAATGTGTCCCAGAGATTCTGGTATGTTGTATCTTTGTTCTCATTAGTTTCAAAGAACATCTTTATTTCTGCCTTCATTTCGTTATGTACCCAGTAGTCATTCAGGAGCAGGTTATTCTGTTTCCATGTAGTTAAGTGGTTTTGATTGAGTTTCTTAATCCTGAGTTCTACTTTGATTGCACTGTGGTCTGATACACAGTTTGTTATAATTTCTGTTCTTGTACATTTGCTGAGGAGTGCTTTAGTTCCAATTGTGTGGTCAATTTTGGAATAAGTGTGATGTGGTGCTGAGAAGAATGTATATTCTGATGATTTGGGATGGAGAGTTCTGTAGAAGTCTATTAGGTCTGCTTGCTGTAGAGATAAGTTCAATTCCTGTATATCCCTGTTAACTTTCTGTCTTGTTGATCTGTCTAATGTTGACAGTGGGGTGTTGAAGTCTCCCATTATTATTGTATGGAAGTCTAAGTCTCTTTGTAAGTCTCTAAGGACTTGCTTTATGAATCTGGGTGCTCCTGTATTGGGTGCATATATATTTAGGATAGTTAGCTCTTCCTGTTGAATTGATCCCTTTATCATTATGTAATGTCCTTCTTTGTCTCTTTTGATCTTTGATGGTTTAAAGTCTGTTTTATCAGAGACTAGGATTGCAACCCCTGCTTTTTTTTGTTCTCCATTTGCTTGGTAGATCTTCCTCTATCCCTTTATTTTGAGCCTATGTATGTCTCTGCATGTGAGATGGGTCTCCTGAATACAGCAGACTGATGGGTCTTGACTCTATCCAGTTTGCCAGTCTGTGTCTTTTAATTGGAGCATTTAGTCCATTTACATTTAAGGTTAATATTGTTATGTGTGAACTTGATCCTGCCATTATGATATTAACTGGTTATTTTACTCATTAGATGATGCAGTTTCTTCCTAGCCTCAATGGTCTTTCCATTTTGGCATGTTTTTGCAATGGCTGGTACCGGTTGTTCCTTTCCATGTTTAGTGCTTCCTTCAGGGTCTCTTGTAAGGCAGGCCTGGTGGTGACAAAATCTCTAAGCATTTACTTATCTGTAAAGGATTTTATTTCTCCTTCACTTATGAAAGTTAGTTTGGCTGGATATGAAATTCTGGGTTTAAAATTCTTTTCTTTAAGAATGTTGAATATTGGCCCCCACTCTCTTCTGGCTTGTAGAGTTTCTGCTGAGAGATCTGCTGTTAGTCTGATGGGCTTCCCTTTGTGGGTAACCCGACCTTTCTCTCTGGCTGCCCTTAAGATTTTTTCCTTCATTTCAACTTGGTGAATCTGGCAATAATGTGTCTTGGAGTTGCTCTTCTCGAGGAGTATCTTTGTGGCGTTCTCTATATTTCCTGAATTTGTATGTTGGCCTGCCTTACTAGGTTGGGGAAGTTCTCCTGGATGATATCCTGAAGAGTGTTTTCCAACTTGGTTCCATTTTCCCCCTCACTTTCAGGCACCCCAATCAGACGTAGACTTGGTCTTTTTACATAATCCCATACTTCTTGCAGGCTTTGTTCATTTCTTTTTCTTCCTTTTTCTTTAGGTTTCTCTTCTCACTTCTTTTCATTCATTTGATCGTCAATCGCTGGTACTCTTTCTGATCGAGTCGGTTACTGAAGCTTGTACGTTTGTCACGTATTTCTCGTGTCATGGTTTTCATCTCTGTCATTTCATTTATGGCCTTCTCTGTATTAATTATTCTAGCTATCAATTCTTCCACTCTTTTTTCAAGATTTTTAGTTTCTTTGCCCTGGGTACGTAATTTCTCCTTTAACTCTGAGAAGTTTGATGGACTGAAGCCGCCTTCTCTCATCTTGTCAAAGTCATTCTCCATCCAGCTTTGATCCGTTGCTGGTGATAAGCTGTGTTCCTTTGCAGGGGGAGATGCGCTCTTATTTTTTGAATTTCCAGCTTTTCTGCCCTGCTTTTTCCCCATCTTTGTGGTTTTATCTGCCTCTGGTCTTTGATGATGGTGACGTACTGATGGGGTTTTGGTGTGGGTGTCCTTCCTGTTTGTTAGTTTTCCTTCTAACAGTCAGGACCCTCAGCTGTAGGTCTGTTGGAGATTGCTTGAGGTCCACTCCAGACCCTGTTTGCCTGGGTGTCAGCAGCAGAGGCTGCAGAGATAGAATATTGCTGAACAGCAAGTGTACCTGTCTGATTCTTGCTTTGGAAGCTTCCTCTCAGGGGTGTACTCCACCCTGTGAGGTGTGGGGTGTGGGTCTGCCCCTAGTGGGGGATGTCTCCCAGTTAGGCTACTCAGTGATCAGGGACCCACTTGAGCAGGCAGTCTGTCCCTTCTCAGATCTCAACCTCCGTGTTGGGAGATCCACTGCTCTCTTCAAATCTGTCAGACAGAGTCATTTACGTCTGCAGAGGTTTCTGCTGCTTATTTTGTTGTTGTTGTTGTTGTTGTTGTTGTTGAACTGTGCCCATTCCCCAGAGGTAGAGTCTACAGAGACAGGCAGGCCTCTTTGAGCTGTTGTGAGCTCCACCCAGTTCGGGCTCCCCAGCAGCTTTGTTTACCTACTTAAGCCTCAGCAATGGTGGGCGCCCCACCCCCAGCCTCGCTGCTGCCTTGGGGTTAGATCACAGACTGCTGTGCTAGCAATGAGGGAGGCTCCTTGGGCGTGGGACCCTCCCGGCCAGGTGTGGGATATAATCTCCTGGTGTGCCCGTTTGCTAAGACCCTTGGTAAAGAGCAGTATTGGGGTGGGAGTTACCCGATTTTCCAGGTGTTGTGTGTCTCAGTTCCCTTGGCTAGGAAGATTCCCTTCCCCCTTGCGCTTCCCAGGTGAGGCGATGCCTCGCCCTGCTTCAGCTCTAGCTGGTCGGGCTGCAGCAGCTGACCAGCACCAGTTGTCCAGCACTCCCTAGTGAGATGAACCCAGTACCTCAGTTGAAAATGCAGAAATCACCTGTCTTCTGTGTCGCTCACTCTGGGAGCTGGAGACTGGAGCTGTTCCTATTTGGCCATCAGTGTATGACTGAAAGCTTTTAAGTGGTAAATATTGCAGTTAACATAACTCTTCTCTCTGAAATGGAAATACACTGCAAGAAACACACTGACAAGTAATTCTGTACAATCGGTGAGGTATGTTTTTGTTGTTTACATACTTGCAGACCTCTGAGATGCTTATTTATTTTGAAGTCTTCCACTTAAATTCATATGGATCTGAATAATTTCCAATCTAATTTTATTTCCTCTGGTACTGTAAAATATTTTCAATTAAGAAGTGGTATTTATTCTAATGTCACGCTGTGCTCAGAAATCTCACATTTTCTAAAGAAGATGCCAAAGTAATCTGTAGGATCCATTTTCAGTGTTTTCATGATTACAGGGATTCTTCTGTTTTGAAAATTCTTAGACCTAGTATAGCATAAGCATTAGTAGAAAAGGAATGGATATCTTTTATGCAAAGAATCATTTATGGATCTTTTGTAGGTATACAGATCCAATATCCTCTAGGGCGAGACACAGATCCCCATAATATCCCCATGTGTACAATTTTGCATTTGGTGCTTGGTTTTAGCTGACAGATGGGTAAAATCACAAATAACTGAATGACTCCCTACTGACTTCACAGCTGCACTGTGGAAGCTGAAGCTTGTGAATTACTGCAGGGATGGTCAACAAGAAGCTACACCATATTGCCCATATTCATGAGTAAGGATGTTGTTTGAAATATGAGCTTGGAATTATGCATAAAAAACAAATTTTTATGAAACAGTCTTTTTAAGGTATAATATTTAGTTTAGAAAAGGGTCACAAAATTTTTAGTGGTTCTTGCTATGACTGTTCTGGAATTTAACAGCATCAAATTAGCATAAATATGTTTTCTCATATTTCTGACTTTTTTCTTAATGGCTTATGTGTCTTTTTAATATAATACTCTACATATTTAATTTGAAATTAAATGGTGTATGAATTTTGTTTGAATTATATTAAGAGATTGCATATGTGTTTCAAAATTCCTGTTTATTCAGAACTGAATATAAGCAATAATAACTGAAATTAATCCAAAATTACACTGATGGAAATGGTCTGAATTTTGTTTTATGACTTAAGTTAGCTTTGGAAATTTTACCTACCACTTATTCTTCCTTTCTTTTGGATTGTATCTGACTTTTGCACATGAGGAAGTAGGAGATCTTTCCTCATGTGCTTCTCATTTGGGAGGAAAAAGTGGAGAGAATGCCACTCTTCCTCTCACTACTTCATGAGGAATGAGGAGCAGAGTCTGTTTTGTGCTTTAATAACGACATTCTATACACATTAATAAAAATGATCCCAAATATATCATGTGTATCAATTGGATTAGATAATTTCATAGAAAGAAATGAATAGGAATGAAAACAAAATTATGAAAGAAGTACATTTTTTTGTCCCTCAGAAATTCCTTGAGAAGGTAGAATGTTTTACCCTTATGGCTCAGGGAAAGAGTGTTCACATGGTACAAGTGGTTTTTGCCAATCTCCCTCAATCTATTGTTTTGTAAAACCATGTAACCATGTGGTTGGTAAACTGTAGCAGAGACTTCACATGACTTTCTGTTATAAGGACAAGATTTCCAGGACTCCCTTTCGGTGGAGATACGGCCATGTGGCCACATTTTAGTCAATGAGATGTATGAAAGTGCTCATTAAAAACATTTAGTAATTACGCATGTCCCATGGCTCATTTTCTTTTTTCTACTTCATTTTCTGGTATGCAGATTAAATGTTAGAGTCACCAGTAGCCATCCAATAGATTATGATAATGAATCCCACTCATGGGGATGTCAGGATGATAAACTGGAAAGAACCTTTGTTCCTGAGCACTGGGGAGCTATAATCCTAACCTTGTTCTTCCACCCTCCTTCATTTACATGAACAAGAAATACACTACTGTTATGTGAAAACTTATGTTGAACTTCACTGTTTCTTGCACTAAGTTTAACCCTAAGTCAATATTTAAGCCTGCAGGAAACATTTGAGAAAGCAACATATTTTCTCCTTTCTAATTGAAATTCTATGTCCTTTGACCAACATTTCCCCGATTCCTGTGCCACTCCATGCTCCCACCAACAGCCCCTGGTAACCATCATTCTTCTTTCTACTTCTAAATTTAACTTTTAAAATTTCTCATATACTTGGGCATTTGCATTTATCATCCTGTGCCTGGTTTATTTCACTTAATATAATGTCCTCCATGTTCATCCAAGTTGTTACAAATAACAGGATTTTATTTATTTTTATAACTTATCAGTATTCCATTATATATGTATACCATGATTTCTTTATTCATCCATTGATAGACACTTAAGTTGATTCTATATCTTTGTTATTAAAAGTGATGCTGCAGTGAACATGGGAGTGAAGATATCTTCAAGATACTAATTTTATTTCCCTTAGATATATAGCTAGTAGTGGGACTGCTGGATCATGTGGTAGTAATGGTTTTAGTTTTATAGTAACCTCCATATTATTTTCTAAAATGGATGTACTAATTTACAATCCCACCAACATTGTTCAAGTGTTTTTCTCTACATCCTCACTGACATTTATCTTTTTTATATAATTTCCATTTTAACAGTTCTGATATTATTTCTTATTGGGGATTTAATTTGCATTTACCTGATGAGTAAAAATGTTGAGACTTTCTTCATATATCTGTGGGTGATTACTATGTCTTCCTTTGAGAAATGTCTAGTCACAACTTTTGCCCATTTTAAAAATCAGGTTATTTGTTTTCTTACTATTGGGTTTCTTACATATTTTAAATACTAACCCCTTATAAAATGTATGGTTTACAAGTATTTTCTCTCATTCTGTGCATTTTCACACTTTTGACTGTTATGTTGGTTGTGCAGAAGCTTTTTAGTTTGATGTAATATCATTTGTCTATCTTTGCTTTTGTTGTTTGTGATTTTGATTTCCTGTTCAAAAATATCATTGCTCAGATCAATTACATGGAGTTTTTCCCTTTTGTTTTCTTCTAGTAGTTTTACAATTTTAGGTCCTATGTTTAAGCCTTTAAGACATTTTGAGTAGATTTTTGTATATGATGTGAAAAGAATGTCTAATTATATTCTTTCACATGTGAATATCCAGTTGTAGCAACAACATTTATTGAAGATACTGTTCTTTTTCCATTGTGTGTTCTCATCAATGTATTGTAAATCAGTTGATTACAAATTTATGAATTGGGGTTTCTGTTCTGTTCCATTGGTTTATGTGTCCATTTTTATACCATGACCATGGCTCTTTTGGTTTCCTTAGGTTTGTAGCACATTTTGAAGTCAGGTAGTGTGATGTTCCTGCTTTGCTTATTTCACTGAAGATTTCTTTTTTTGTTGTTAGTATTATTATTATTATTATACTTTAAGTTCTAGGGTACATGTGCATAATGGTCTATTGAGAATCTTTCATGGTTCCAAATGAATTTGGGGATATTTATTCAATTTCTGTGAAAAATGATACTAGAATGTTGATACAGTTTGCATTGAATTTGTAGATTTTTTTTTTTATTATACTTTAAGTTCTAGGTTACATGTGCATAACGTGCAGGTTTGTTACATATGTATACATGTGCCATGTTGGTGTGCTGCACCCATCAACTCATCAGCACCCATCAATTCATCGTTTATATCAGGTATAACTCCCCAATGCAATCCCTCCCCCCTCCCCCCTCCCCATGATAGGCCCCATTGTGTGATGTTCCCCTTCCCGAGTCCAAGTGAGCTCATTGTTCAGTTCCCACCTATGAGTGAGAACATGCGGTGTTTGGTTTTCTGTTCTTGCGATAGTTTGCTAAGAATGATGGTTTCCAGCTGCATCCATATCCCTACAAAGGACGCAAACTCATCCTTTTTTATGGCTGCATAGTATTCCATGGTGTGTATGTGCCACATTTTCTTAATCCAGTGGGGTATTGATGGAACGTACCTCAAAATAATAAGAGCTATTTATGACAAACCCACAGCCAATATCATACTGAATGGGCAAAAACTGGAAAAGTTCCCTTTGAAAACTGGCACAAGACAGGGATGCCCTCTCTCACCACTCCTATTCAACATAGTGTTGGAAGTTCTGGCTAGGGCAATCAGGCAAGAGAAAGAAATCAAGGGTATTCAGTTAGGAAAAGAAGAAGTCAAATTGTCCCTGTTTGCAGATGACATGATTGTGTATTTAGAAAACCCCATCGTCTCAGCCCAAAATCTTCTTAAGCTGATAAGCAACTTCAGCAAAGTCTCAGAATACAAAATTAATGTGCAAAAATCACAAGCATTCTTATACACCAGTAACAGACAAGCAGAGAGCCAAATCAGGAATGAACTTCCATTCACAATTGCTTCAAAGAGAATAAAATACCTAGGAATCCAACTTACAAGGGATGAATTTGTAGATCTTTTTGGGCAGTTTGGGCACTTTGACAATATTGATCTTCCAATCCATGAATGTGAGTTAACTTCCCATTTATATGAGTTTTCTTCAGTTTTGTTCACCAATGTTTTATAGTTTTCAGTATAGAGGTATTTAACTTTTTTGGTTGTTTTTTTCCGAAGTACGTTATTTATTTTTTCGTAACTATTTTAAATGGTATTGTTTACTTGATTTTTTTGGTGGGGGGGTGGTGGATAGTTTAATGTTAGTTTATAGAAACACTACTGGCTTGGGGATGTTAATTTTTATCCTGCAACTTTACTGAATTCGTGTATTAGTTCTAATAATTTTTGGTGGAATAATTAGTGTTTTTTATATGTAATTATGTCACCTGAAAACAAGGACTATTTAACTTTTTCCTTTCCAATTTAAATGCCTTTTATTTCTTTTTCTTTCCTTAATTTTTTTTGACTAGGACTTCCATTACTATCTTAAATAGAAGTGGCCGAGTTAGCGTCTTTTTCTTGTTCCTGGTCTTAGAGGAAACACTTTCAACTTTTCACTGGAGTTTCATGTTACCTGTGGATTTCTTGAAGATGACCTTTGTTATGTTGAGGTATGTTTCTTCTGTGCATAATATGTTAAGCCTTTTTACTACGAGATGATGGTAAATTTTGTCATATCCTTTCTCTGCATCCATTAAGATGATCATGATTGTTGTCTTTGATTCTGTTCATGTGATATATCCCATTTATGGATTTGTATATGTTAAAATATTTTTGCAGCCCTGGTTTAAATACTATGCGATTATGGTGAATGATCCTTTAGGTGCACTTTTAAATTCGGTTTGCTAGTGTTTTCTTGAGGAATTTTTCATCTATTTTTATTAGGGATGTTGGCCTGTATTTTTATTTCTTGTAATGTCCGTGTCTGGCTTTGGTATCAGGATAATTCTGGCCTTGTAAAAATGTTTGGAATTATTCCCTTTTCAGTTTTTTGAAAGAGATTGAGAATGATCGGTATTAGTTATTCTTTAGCATTTAGTAAAATTCAGCAGTGAAGTAATTGGGTCCTGGGATATTATGATATTTTCTGTTCAGATTTTCTATTTCTTGGTGATTCAGTCTTGGTACGTTGTATGTATCAAGAAATGTATCCATTTTCTCTAGATTATCTACTTTGTTGGCATTTAATTATTCATATTAGTCTCATAATCTTTTGTATTTCTATGGCATCTAATATAATGTCACCTCTTTCATTCCTGACTTTGAGTCTTCTTTCATTCTTAGTTTAGCTAAAGATAAAATTGTTGATTTTATCTTTTTTAAAAAACATTTCTTAGTTTCATTGATCTTTTCCATTGTTGTTCTAGTATCTGTTTTAATTATTTCTACTTTGATTTTTTTTTTCATTTATGGCAATTTTGACCTTTTTCTTCTTTTAGTTCATTTTTAAAAAGTTGTTTATTTAAGATTTTTTACCTCTGTTGAGGTAGGTGTTGATTGCAGTGAACTTCTCTCTTTGAACTGCTTTTTCTGCATCCCATTAAGTTTTGGTATGTTGTATTTCCATTTTAAATTTCTTTTAATTTATTCATTGATACATTGGTTGTTCAGGAGCATGTTGTTTAATTTTTATGAATATGTGAATTTGCCAAAATTCCTCTTGATATTGATTTCTAGTTATACAACACTGTGGTTTAAAAATATACTTGATATGATTTCAGTCTTCTTGAATTTGTTAAGAGTTATTTTCTTACCTGTGATCTCTCCTAGAAATATTTTGTGTGTGCTTGAGAAGAATTTGTATTCTTCTGCTCTTGGTCGAATGTTCCACATTTGTGTATCATGTTCATTTGTTCTAAAGTATAATTTAAATGTAATGTTTCCTCATTATCTTTTCTCTGAAAATCTGTCTCTGGGTATTGAAATCCCCTACTATTATTAAATTGTACCCTGTCTCTCCTTTCTATTAATATTTGGTTTATATTTTTAGGTGTTCTGATGTTAGTTGCATATATACACACACACACACACACACACACACACACACACAGAGTTGGATAACTTCTTAATGAATTTGCTTCTGTATCACTATATAATTACCTATTTGGGGTTGGAAGCTCTTAGTAAAATCCTTTTTTGTAGTTAGAAGAGACTTGACTTGTTACCATCTATGTCTCAACAGGGAAATCGTGTTGTCCATATGCCATTTTCATTATTGAGATGTTAAAGTGGGGTAAACATTTACCATTAAATTAGCCTGGTTGAATTCTGTACCAGTTGGGATTCCAGAAAACAGAGTCAACTGATATATAGCAAGCATATGTGCTGTATAAATGGATGATGATTATATACTAAATTCAGCACACCAACATGGCACAGATATACATATGTAACAAACCTGCACGTTATGCACATGTACCCTAGAACTTAAAGTATAATAATAAAAAAATTAAATTAGAATTTCTATCTTTCTAACCAATTCACCAATATAGGACATTGAATAACCAACTTAAGGAAAATTTGAATTTGAATGGAGGATATACCTTTGCTAAATTATTTCCTTAGGGTAGAGAAAAAAAAGAGTAACAAACAAAGTATGAAAATGTATCATTTAAAATAAAAAAGGACATGTATTTTATACACAGGAATGAATAAATCATGTAGATACAAACACACAAAGATCTAAATGAACTGAGCTACATACCACACGTATATTAGTAGGAAGACTTAGTATCATAAGTCATAAGTATTGCACATGTATGTATTATGACAAAATGTAAAAAAAAATTCTTGAAGAGCAAGGTGGCATGATATATACTATTGAATATTAACATATATTATCATTACAAATTACAAAATGTTTAAGACTATGTGGAATAGTTCCAGGGATATAAAGTAACAATGAAAAGTAATAGAGAAAGACATATGCATATTATCATTTGATGTCCTATTTAATTTTCCTATAGAACATAAAAGAAATCCAAATCAGTGCCTTACCTCATGCAAACATATAAATAGTACATTGATTAATAATCTGTGTATTCAACATCTACATGTGTAAAGGCCCATTACTTGAAAACTTAAACGTAGTGTTTTGGTTTGGCTAGGGAACAAGAATCAAAGTGAATGATATGGATAAGAATAATTTATTTTAGAGATCAGCTCTTTCACATTTTTTGAAAAGCTAAGATGCTAAAGAGCTAAAAAGAATCGATTAGAATATAAGAGACATAATTAACCAAGAACAACACAGTGGTGCTAGTGAAGAAGTCTATGGAAGGTGGTTTTCTTCATTTCTGGTAGTGGACTTGGAGCCACTGTACAGTGACTGATAGTCAAGAAGGAAAGATGTATGCAAAGTGAGGAGAGTAAGATCAGAAATCATAAAGACAAATTAAAGTCTTTTTCTCACTGCCTCTACCCTTGACATGACAGCTGATCAGCAGGAGAAGTTCATACCACTTGAGCTGAATCTATCTGCACATGCACCTGGCCCAGGAAGCTGCAATGGGAGATCTGATGAGCAGTAGAGAACTGAACCAAAGCCCTTGGCTTTTGCTCCATACCAGTCAGGTGAGCCTGCAGATAAACCACAAGATGTGCAAGTGTTTGCTTACTTGAAATAATACTCACAGCTTAATAGCTTTACTTCTGCCTTACAAACCTAATTGAAAACAAAATAAGAAAAGTCTTATTGTCAACCTAAACACAGAAAGGAGTAAGGAAGGGGTTACAACAACAGGAAAAAAGACATACAAACTATAAAGTTAAAGTAATGAAGTTAACTAAACAAAATTAAAATCTTGTTTTTCAAAAGACAACACAAAATTAAAAATACATGCCACAGCCTGCACAATATATCTGCAATACACACACTCATGTAGATTAACAGTTGTAGTATAAATTTTCATATAAAGATATGTGCCAAAAGAAAAGAAAACAATAGATATGATGAAATAATTGATAGATCAGAAGTTGAAAAGTCAGCAAATGTTTGAAAATATACTCAACCTCGTAATATCCAGTTAATATGCTTTGGAAATGTATGTAGTAACCTCAATTCCATGTGATGGGTGGAAATTAAATAGTTGGATGAAACCAAATGCTGTGAATATGTGGAAGAATAGGATACCTCAAAAACTGGTAAGTGGGAAATCCATTAAAATATGCACTAAGAGAAAATTGAGGCAATATCTAGGAAAGTAAAATATTGTCATAACTTTGGGTCCAGCATTTCTACTCCTGGTTATACACTCTGCACACATCATCACCTTTGTACAAAAGTAGATTTGTACAATGTTTTTATTTTATCATCATTTGTAATTACAAATATTAGAAAGGAACAATCCTCTGAAGAATAGGAAAGCTGTACCCTCTTTTGTCCAAGAAATTTTTATGAAATTCCAATATATTTGTGAACATATCAACATGAATAAATTATCAAACATAATATTAAGCCAAAATGCATAAGTATATAGAGAATAGGTTGTACAAGAAAAACAAAAATGAAATTAAAAGCTATTATATATTTACAAAAAATTACATCCTTTATATGTGTATCCAGTAACTAAACAAAAAATTCAATAAAAAAGATACATTTAAACCTCTAGATGACTGAGCTAGAATCAGGAATCCAATTCCTGAACTGATCGGGAATCCAGTAATGATTTATTTTTAATTTGTAAAATACAATTTGTAGTTCTTTGGGGAGATACAAATGATTGATAAATTATTATTTATGCTCTTTTTAAGTGGTGATATAACTCAGCCAACCTTCTGTCATTGAACAGCCATGGAAAACTTGCATAAGCAGTGACTAGACATTCATGGACTAATTGCATAAATCCATTTCTTTAGCATGAAATTAAGTCTCAAGATAAAGAGCTAAATTTTGTGTAACAATTTATTTAGTGAATTAACTCTTCAAATATATACCCTTACCTCCAACTTATCTTCCACTCCCACTCATCTTCCACTCCCACTCCAACAAAAAAGGGGGAGGGAATAACATGCTAGTGCTGGATTTTAGATCAATTTTCCTTATGTATTCGTATGCATCAGCACCTCTGGAGGGGTTGCTATAGAACATACTGCTGGGCCCCAACCCTAGACTTTCTAATTCGATACATCTGACATGAAATGACTTGTATTTCTAACAAGTTCCACATGATGTCCATTCTCCTGACCTGGAGGCCACTCTATGACTGGCACTCCATGAGACCCAGGCAAGCAGCACCAGCAACATAAAGAGCACCATAGGCTTATTAGAAATGTAGAATTTCTGGCTCCAACCCACATCTGCTGCACATGTTTTGTATCATTTATAATATAACAGTGCTTTTTAAAAAATACATTTTTCTTTTGCAATAGTTTTCTAATTACAGAAAAATTGTGAAGATAGTGCAGAGTTCCTATATATTTGACAGTTTCCTTATATTACTATAATATACTTGTCACAATTATTGAACCTGTACAATATGTTATTAAATAAAGTTCACAACTTATTGAAATTTCCTTAGATTGTATTTACAATTCTTTTTCTCTTCCAGAATCTCATCATGATATCGTGTTGCGATGAGTAGTCATGCCTCCACAGGCTCTTCTTGGCTGTGACTGCTACGTTTTCCTTTGTTTTGCCCACCTTATGGTTTACAGAAGTAGTGGTCAGGTATTTGGTAGTATATCCCTCACTTGGGCTTTGCTTGATGCTTCTCTCCTGAGAAAACTGGGGATATGCATTTTGGGGAGGAAGGCCACAGAGCTGAAGTGACATTCTTTTCACATCATATCAGTGCTACATACTATCGAAAGGGCTAATCACTGTTGATATTAATTTTAATCACCTGGCTAAGATATTCTTTGTCAGGATTTTGACTTTAAAGTTACTCTTTATGCTTTTTCCTTCTCATAAAATGCTTTTTGAAATGAAGTCACTCTGGGCAGCTGACATTTAAAAAGTAGGAAATTATGGTGACAGAATATCTGTATAAATTATGTGCAGTTCTTTTATTTTCAGAGTTTAGAATTATAGCATTCCTATAAATCTTATTACTAATGGCTCCACGAATTGTGCACAACTGATATGTATTAGTGCACACCTTAAAAGCATGTAGACATGAGCTGTATTTGAAAAAACATTCAGATGGAAGAGTTACCTGTTTTGGAGTGAATCTTAATTGGAACTTAATGATGCCTCCTAGTAATTTACTGTTTTAGTTGAACCTACAATATCAGCTGTAGCCCAAAAAATGTAAGAGCTACAATTCATGCAATTCAACATCAGCTGCCAAGGCCCACCTGGACTGCACCTGCAAAACCAGCTGTGATTTCTTTGCTCTCACAATTCATGTCAGGGTTTTTCAGCCAATGCATCATTGGTTTCGAATTTTATATTGTTCCTCTCTCAATCCTCCACCCCTCTAGTTTCTAAATGATAGAGAATAATTAGGTGAGGTTTAAACTCTCTGGACTATTCAGGGTTCGTTGAGAATAGGAAAGTTTCTTCCAGGTTACAGCACAATTTGAAGAGCCTGTCAAGAAGTATCCAATATTAACAAGTAGAAAAGCAGCATGAGTATGAGGATGGCATTTCCCACAATACTTAGTACATGGAAAAAAATGTAGAACATACAAAAAAAAGCAGATTGTAAAAAAATTTCACAAATAAAAATAGTTATAAAAATTAATTTATAATTCACATTTTTAATATTTTTATTATGGTAAAATATATAGTATAAAATTTGCCATTTTAACCTCTTAAGTATACAATTCAGTGGCATAATTGTATTTGCAGTTTTGTGCAACAATCACCAGTATTTTCAAAAATTTTCAGCACTTCAAACAGAAACTCTATCATTTAGTAACAACTCCCCCTTTTTTATTCCTAATCCATCCCCCAGTAAACTCTAAACTAAATCTTGCCTCTGTGAATCTCCCTGTTCTAAATATTTGTTTAGAGGAATCATACAACATTGATCCTTTTGTGTCTGGCTAATTTCACTTTGCATAATGTTTAAAAGCTTTATCCATATAGTGACATGTATCAGAACTTCATTCTTTTTTATGGCTCAATTATATTCCACAGTATGCACACACACCACATTTTGTTTATCCATTCGTCTGCTGATAGACACACGTGAGTTATTTCCTCCTTTTGGCTATTGTGAATAATGCTGCTATAAACACTAGTGTGCATTTATCTGAGTTCATGTTTTGCATTCAACATTTTAAGGTTTCACCAAACTGTCTTCCACAGCAGCTGCATCGTTTTACATGCGGACCAACAAAGTATGATTCTCCAAATTTCCCAGTTACTCATCAACTCTTGTTCTCCATTTTCTAACTATAGTGATACTAGTAGGTATAACATGACGTCATTGTGATTTTGATTTGCAATGACGTAATAACTAATGGTTTTTGAACAACTTTCATGTTGTACTCATTGGCCATTTGCATATCTGTAGCAAAATGTCTATTCAAATCCTTTGCCTGCTTTTAATTGGTTTGTTTTGTCTTTTTGTTGTGGAGTTGTAGGTTTTTAAGTCTTGATATAAATCTCTTACAAGATACATACTTCACAGTACATTATCTCATCTTTTAAATAAGTTATTTCACTCTCTTACTGATGTTTTTATTATCTAAAGGTTTTAATACTTTTTAAAACTTGTACTGTGAATATGATATGCCCTGTGATTAACAAATTTAGTTATTAACTTAATTTTTAAAAATAATTGCATGAATATTTTTGTCCTATTTGTTCTGTTCCTACTTCATGAACACCAATGGTCTGTTTGACAGATTGTCATTTTCCATATTTCATACTAATTCTTCTTTCTTCTGCATTTTTTTCTTTCCAATCTTTGTGAATATATTTAATTTTCTTGCCTTGATAGTCTGACTAGAACCTCCAGCACACACACACACACACACACACACACACGTGCATACCTATATATGTGTGTGTGTGCATATATAGATATATATTTAATTTTTTTTTTTTTTTTTTGAGACAGAACTTTGCTCTTGTCCCCCAGGCTGGAGTGCAATGGCATGATTTCAGCTCACTGCAACCTCTGCCTCCTGGGTTCAAGCGATTCTCCTGCCTCAGCCTCCTGAGTAGCCGGGATTATGGGCACCCGCCAGCATACCCAGCTAATTTGTGTATTTTTGGTAGAGACAGAGTTTTTACCATGTTGGCCAGGCTGGTCTAGAACTCCTGACCTCAAGTGAACCACCCACCTCAGCATCCCAAAAATGCTGGGATTACAGTCTTGAGCCACCACACCCAGCCTCCAGTATAATGTTAAATAATGGATGTGTTCCCAATCTTAGGGAACAAGCAGTTAGTCTTTCACTATTGCATACAATTTTACTCATACAATATTATATATTTTTATTTCTATATTTTTAGCTTTGATATAAAAATATTAAAAATTCAAGGAGCACATGTAGATTGCATATACATATACATTGTAAAATTATTACAATAAAATTAATTAAAATATCAATCTACTGAATTTATTTTACTATTCAGTGTGTGCACCGGAGAGGACACTTAAGATCTACTCTCTTAACAAATGTAAGTAGTACACTATTTTTTATTATAGTCACCATGCTATAATTTAGATTCTAGAACTTACTCATAAGTAAAAGTTTGTACCCTTTGACCAATTTCCCACCCTTGGCAACCACCAACCACCATTCTACTTTCCGCTGTTATAAGTTCGAGATATATATATATATATTTGGATTCCAAGTATAAGTGAGGTCATACAGTATTTGTGTTTTTGTGTTTGGCTTATTTCATTTAGCATAGTGCCCTCATTTTATAGCTGAATAATATGTCACTGTAATAAATAGACACACACACAACCATATATAGATTTTGGTTTGACTTGCTTGTTTTCTTTAAGATGTAAAGCTAGGTTATAGATTTAAGATTTTTCTTTTTTAAATTTGTTGGTTATAGTTAAAATATCTAAGTACTGCATTTTCTATGACCCATATGACTTCGTATGTGGTGTTTTTACTTTCATTTCTCTCAAGATAGTTTCTAATATTTTCTAATTTCCCTTGTGCTTTATTTGATCAATTTGTTTAAAAGTTTTTCATTTAATTTTCATATATTTGTGAGTTTTCCAGTATTTTTCTGTTATTAATTTCTGGTTACATTTTTTTTGTGTTCAGAAGGAAAACACATTGTAATATTTCAATCTCCTTAAATTTGTTAAGGTTTGTTTTATGGTCTAAGTTGTGGTATATGCTGGAGAATGTTCTATGTAACTCTTGCCCTATCTAGAACTTCCAGTTGTATGTTGAATAAAAAATGTGTCTTCTGTGTTGGGTGGAATAGTTTGTGTATATATCTGTTAGGTTTAATTGGTTTATTATATCATTCATGTCCACTATTTTCTTGTTGGTTTTCTGTCTGTTCATCTCATTAAGAGACATCCAAGTGCTCTTTTGGTGACTGTTTTCATGGGCTATTTTTATCATTTTGCTTTCAGCCTCTTCTTGTCTTTGCATCTAAAGTAACTTTCTTGTAGGTGGCACATACAGATAGATCATTTCATTAATTACTTATCAGAAAGGAGTTACTTAACATTTATCCATTTGTTTTATGTTTGTTGTATATGTTTTTTCCTCAATTTTTCAATTATTTCATTTTTGTAACTAGTTGATATTTTTGTAGTGTACCACTTTGATTACCTCCTTTCTTTTATGTGTGTTTTAATTTTGTAGTGGTTACCTTGGGGATTACAATTAAGATCTTACATTTATAACAACTTAGTTTTAATTATATCAACATTATTTCAGCAGTATACAAATACTCTGCTTCTATACATCTTCATCTACCTCTTTATATATTGTTATTGTCACTGACTACAGCTTTATACATTATATACCCATTGACATAAGTTTATAATTATTGTTTTGTGCTTTTCTCTAAATTCATATAGGAAATAAAGAGGAGTTTCAACCCCAAAGTTTGGTAATATTGCCATTTACATTTACATATGTAATTACTTTATTTTTAAAAAAATTATACAGATTCAAGTTGATGTCTAGTGTCCTTTCGTTTCAGTCTAAATTATTTATAGGGCAGGTCTACCAGTAATAAACCCTCTTATATTTAGTTTATCTGTGCATGCATTAATTTATTTTTCATTCTTCAACAAGATATAGATATATAATATGGATATAAAATTGTTTTACATTAGAAAATTGTCCAAGTTGTAGAACTATTTATTGTCTCTTTTTTTTCTTTTACAACTTGAAATGTCATCCCACTGCCTTCTGGTCCCCATCATGTTTGATGAGAAATCATCTATAAATTTTACCGGGGATCCCTTCTATGTGAGGATTTGCTTCTTTCTTGCTGCTTTAAAGATTCTCTATTTCTTTTTTTCTTTTGGCAACTTGATTATAATCTTTCACTGTGTGGATTTTTTTGAGTTTGTCCTAGTTGGAGATTCTTTAGCTTCTTAGGTATGCAGTTCATATTTTCAGATTGGAGAAGGTTTTGACCACGATTTCTTCAGATATTTTTTTCTGGTCCATTCTCTTCCTCTTCTTCTTCTGAGACTCCAGTAAAATACAGGTTGGTCCTCTTGTCCCAAATGCCCCTTGAATTCTAATCACATTTTTAAAAATTCATTTTTCTTTCTGCTACTAAAATTGTATTATCAGTTGTTCAATCTTCATCTTCACTGATTCTTTTTTCTATCTACTCAAAACTGTTGAATCCATTTAGTGATTTTTTAAAAAGTTGAGTTACTTTTGAGTTCTAGAATGTCTGTTTGGTTCCTTTCTACCATTTCTAACTCTTCACTGACAATATCACTTTGTTCATAAGTCACTTTTTAAAAATGTTATTTAGTTTTTCGGGTTCTTGAACGTATTTGAAATAGTTGATTTAAAGTCATTGTTTAGTAAGTTATTGCCTATGATTTCTCGTGGACAGTTTTTATCAATCTGTTTTTTCTTTTATTTATATATACTTAAGGGGCAAAATTTCAGTTTTGTTATGTGGCTATATTATTCAGTGGTGAAGTCTGGCATTTTAGTGTAAACAATCATCACCCAAATAATGTACATTGTGCCCATTAAGTAATTTCTCATCCCTTACTCTTCTCCCACCCTTTCACCTAAGTCTCCAGTGTCTGTTATTTCACACTTTATGCCCATTTGTGCATATTATTTAGCTTCCACTTATAAATGAGACCATGCAGTGTTTGAAGTTTAGTTTTTAAGTTGTTTCACTTAAGATATTTCAGTTCCATCCATGTTGCTCCAAAAAATACATCATTTTATTCCGTTTTATGGCTAAATAGTATTCCATTTTATGTGTATTTATGTGTGTATTTATTATATAATATATACCATATTTTCTTCATCCATTGAAGGACACTTAGGTATCTATGTCTTTGCTATTGTAAATATTACTGCAATAAACATATGAGTGCAGGTATTCTTTAATACAGTTTTGTGTGTGTGTGGGATACCCCATAGTGAGATTGCTGGATTTGTTTCTCTGAGAAATCTCCATACTGTTTTTCAAAGAAGCTGTACTAATTTACACCCCACCAATGGTGTATAAGCATTCTTTTTCACTGTGCACCTTGCCAACAAAATTTTTCTATTTGGTAGTAGTAGAAATTCTGACTAGCATGAGCTGGTACCTCATTGTGGCTTTAATTTGCACTTCTCTGATGATGAGTGGTGTTGAGCGTTAATATTCTTATTGTCCATTTGTATGTCGTCTTTTGAAAAAGGAAAGAACTATTCATGTCCTTTGCCCACTTTGTGATAGGGTTATTTGGTTTGTTTGTTGTTGTTCTTTGAGTTCCTTATAAATTTTCAATATCAATCTCCTGTCATTTGCAGTGTTTGCAAATATTTTTTAATCTGAAGGTTGTCTGTTAACATTGTTGATTATTTCTTTTACTGTGCCGAGGCTTTTGAATTAGATCTGATTTGTTTATTTTTGGTTTTGTTGCTTGCGTTTTTCAGGGCTTAGTCATAAATTCTTTGCCTACACTATATTTTATATACATTGTAGCTTAAGTCTGTTTTTTTTTTTTCCCCGATTGTTCTTAATGAACTTTGGACTATTAGTTTGATAGCATTATATATCACATTATCTTTCTCAAGGTTTGATTATCTTGATTATTGAAGGCTTCATTTGTTCAGCCAATGTTTGACAGATATTTTGTTGAATGTCAGGAGCTTAAACAAAATAGTATACGACAAATAACAGTCTTCCCAATCTTTGAGGATTGACCCAGGGCCAGGGCACTCCTTTTACACTTAACGGGGCTATTGTAATTCTGCTTCTGCCTCAGCTTTTACTTCCTGCTTACACTGAACTTACAGATCAGCCCGTGATGAAAACTTAAGTCTTTTTTGGGCAGATGTCATCTCCTGGACATGCACATTGCTTTCTAGTTTCTCCAGTACACAAAAGCATATTCGAAGCCATAATTTTTTGAAGAAACTCATTTTACATCTTCTCTTTTCTTCTTACTCCTTAGACTATGTATTGTATGTCATAACCATAATATTTTACTCCTGGAAGTTTTGGGTTTTTAAATCACTTTTTAATGTTATTGAAAAATGCCTACCCATTTTCCACCCTGATTGTGTTTCAAGCTAAAAAATACAAACAGATATGAATGCTTTATGTGAGCCCTTCTGTCTCCAGATATATTAGAACAGACAAGTTATATTATTAATACACAAGCGAGACTTTAAACAATATGAATTAAAGAGGGTAACATTATAGTCCCAAAATATAGAATAATTCCAAGTTATCCTATTAAACATATTAAATATTGTTATTATAAACCATAATTAATACATTCATAATTAATATTTGAATAGAATTTATAGGATTAATATTTATATTAATAACCTATTAGTATTATTTCAATACATAAACATCAAAATTATAGAACTAGAGATACAAATTCATAATTATAATGGAACATTTTTAAGAGCCAATAAAACAAGACCAATATCACTACATCTTATACCAATAATACACCAATCTTACAAATATTGATTGCTTAATGGTTAATAATGCAACTTCAACAGTCTTCCAAGGATTGAAAATATATGCAGTAATTTTAGGACACCAAAAATAATTATGCTGATGTCTAGACAAGGCCTTAAAGTGTTGTGATATTCAGTATTCTTCTAAATAGAAAACAAGTCAAAGAGGAAATCATAATGGAAATTAGAAAATATTTTAAAATATTTTAAAATGAAAGCTAAACATCGGAATGTAACTAAATCCATACATAACAGACCTGTGGCATCTCATGTGTATTATAAAAGACTGAAAATCCATATATTAAAAATAATCCAACTCAAAATACCAGAAAGAGTTCAAAGTAAATTAAAAATAGGAAAAATATAATAATGTAGAGCATAATATAATGAAATTAAAACTAAGCGTAAACAAATCTTTTAAAATATTGTTATTTTCAAGTGACAAAAATTATACATTTATAGGAAGGCTGATCAGGGTTAGTTGATAGAAGACATATATGACAAAATCACAGTGACAAACAGACGTTAGCACCAGATTCTGCCAAAAATAAAACCTATCTTGTTATGAATGATTTTTATCATGAAACAGAAACATAGCTTTAAACAACAAAGAATAGATGAAATAGAAAACACATAAACCTTACAACTCATATTAATTCGATAATATAATTAATTCAACTCTTACCCTTGTAATATAAAAATATAAATGTTGCCTATTTAATGATTCATGATACAAATAATTAACTATAAAACAATTATATTAATACAATGACAGCAATATCAAAAATGTTTACCACTAAAGAAATTGCAGGTCTATATAATTTATCCTGCAAACTCTAATAATGCTAAAGGAAAAGCAACACACCTATCTTACAAACTGTTGGCAGAGTATAAACAAAACAGAAAATATGTCACAATTCATTTTCTGAGGCTAACATAACCCCTTTACCAATAACTGAGATGGTAAAATTATGATTTTACCATCTCAGTTATTGGTAAAGAGAAAAATCATAATTATAGGTAACTAATTCAAGAACACAGTGGAAATATTAAGCAAAATATTAGCAAACTGATCAAAACATACATCATCTCTTACTTGGTTTAAATCCAATTCACTTTTACACTAGAAAATCAAATATTGTAATTTATCTGAGATGTCGAATAGGAAAAAAGTCTGTCACAATAAATGCAGAAAAAGCTTTTAACTAACTGCAATATATATAAATAAGGAAAATGCTCTTAGCAAATCAGAAATAAGAATGAAACTTCCACAACCTGAAAATAGTTACCTGTAAAAGCCAATAGCAAGTATATTAACCAGGAAATATTATTTTTCCTCAGATCAGGAATGAAACAAAGATGTACACTAATGCCATTTCTATTTGACTATGAGCTAAATGCTTTCTCCATTGACTGAAAAGTTTAACAGCTTATCCAAGATCATTTTATTCCATACATACATAATAGCATTTAGTTGTCACTAAGTTTGGTTTATATAGATGACTTGTCTATTCCCCTTTTTTCCGCACTTGGCTTCTTTCTCTTAAACATGTTGTGATTTACATCTATGTTGCATGTAACTGTATTTCACTTAGTTCCATTGCCAAAAAGTATTGCTGTACTATAGTCCAGTTTATTTTCCATCCTACTGCTGATAGTAATTGACTCACTTTTAGTTTGGAGTATTCATAAACAAATCTCTCAAACATTTCTAACACCTTGATACATATGTGCAAAGACTAAAGATTATCTAGAGTTGGAATCGCTGGGTCATACCATACATGGATCATCAACGTTGCCAAACTGTTTGACAAAGTCACTGTGCCATTGTATACCCTCTACAGCAAAGTAGGAGATGTTCATTTCTTTCTTTTTTTTTTTTTTTTTATACAGAGTCTTGCCTGTAGCCCAGGCTGGAGTGCAGTGGCGCAATCTCGGCTCACTGCAAGCTCCGTCTCCCGGGTTCACGCCATTCTCCTGCCTCAGCCTCCCAAACAGCTGGGACTACAGGTGCCCGCCACCACCCCCCCCCAATACTAAAGATTCTTTTAGTTTTGTATTTTTAGTAGAGACGGGGTTTCACTGTGTTAGCCAGGATGGTCTTGATCCCCTGACCTCGTGATCTGCCTGCCTCGGCCTCCCAAAGTGCTAGGATTACAGTGGCCTCGTGATCTGCCTGCCTCGGCCTCCCAAAGTGCTAGGATTACAGGTATGTTCTTTCATTTGTTTGTATCCTCTTTTATTTCATTGCCTCCCAAAGTGCTGGGATTACAGGCATGTTCTTTCATTTGTTTGTATCCTCTTTTATTTCATTGAGCAGTGGTTTGTAGTGCTCCTTGACAAGGTCCTTCACATCCTTTGTAAGTTGGATTCCTAGGTATTTTATTCTCTTTGAAGCAGTTGTGAATGGGAGTTCATTCATGATTTGGCTCTCTGTTATTCGTGTATAAGAATGCTTGTGATTTTTGCACATTGATTTTGTATCCTGAGACTTTGCTGAAGTTGCTTATGAGCTTAAGGAGATTTTGGGCTGAGACAATGGAGTTTTCTAAATATACAATCATGTCATCTACAAACAGGGACAATTTGACTTCTTCTTTTCCTAACTGAATACCCTTGATTTCTTTCTCTTGCCTGATTGCCCTAGCCAGAACTTCCAACACTATGTTGAATAGGAGTGGTGAGAGAGGGCATCCCTGTCTTGTGCCAGTTTTTAAAGGGAATGCTTCCAGTTTTTGCTCATTCAGTATGATATTGGCTGTGGGTTTGTCATAAATAGCTCCTATTATTTTGAGATACTTTCCATCAATACCAAATTTATTGCGAGTTTTTAACATGAAGGGCTGTTGAATTTTGTCAAAGGCCTTTTCTGCATCTATTGAGATAATCATGTGGTTTTTGTCTTTGGTTCTGTTTATATGCTGGATTACATTTATTGATTTGCTTATGTTGAACCAGCCTTGTATCCCAGGGATGAAGCCTACTTGATCATGGTGGATAAGCTTTTTGATGTGCTGCTGGATTCGGTTTGCCAGTATTTTGTTGAGGATTTTTGCATTGATGTTCATCAGGGATATTGGTCTAAAAGTCTCTTTTTTTGTTGTATCTCTGTCAGGCTTTGGTATCAGGATGATGTTGGCCTCGTAAATGAGTTAGGGAAGATTTCCTATTTTTCTATTGATTGGAATAGTTTCAGAAGGAAAGGTACCAACTCCTCCTTGTACCTCTGGTAGAATTCGGCTGTGAATCCGTCTGGTCCTGGACTTTCTTTGGTTGGTAGGCTATTAATTATTGCCTAATTTCAGAGCCTGCTATTGGTCTATTTAGGGATTCAACTTCTTCCTGGTTTAGTCTTGGAAGAGTGTAAGTGTCCAGGAAATTATCCATTTCTTCTAGGTTTTCTAGTTTATTTGTGTAGAGGTGTTTATAGTATTCTCTGATGGTAGTTTATATTTCTGTGGGATCGGTGGTAATATCCCCTTTATCATTTTTTATTGCATCTATTTGGTTCTTCTCTCTTTTCTTCTTTATTAGTCTTGCTAGCAGTCTATCAATTTTGTTGATCTTTTCAAAAAACCAGCTCCTGGATTTGTTGATTTTTTTTTTTGGAGGGTTTTTGTGTCTCTATCTCCTTCAGTTCTGCTCTGATCTTAGTTATTTCTTGCCTTATGCTAGCTTTTGAATGTGTTTGCTCTTGCTTCTCTAGTTCTTTTAATTGTGATGTTAGGGTGTCAATTTTAGACCTTTCCAGCTTTCTCTTGTGGGCATTTAGTGCTATAAATTTCCCTCTACACACTGCTTTAAATGTGTCCCAGAGATTCTGGTATGTTGTATCTTTGTTCTCATTGGTTTCAAACAACATCTTTATTTCTGCCTTCATTTCGTTATGTACCCAGTAGTCATTCAGGAGCAGGTTGTTCAGTTTCCATGTAATTGAGCGGTTTTGATTGAGTTTCTTAGTCCTGAGTTCTAGTTTAATTGCACTGTGGTCTGAGAGACAGTTTGTTATAATTTCTGTTCTTGTACATTTGCTGAGGAGTGCTTTACTTCCAACTATGTGGTCAGTTTTGGAATAAGTATGATGTGGTGCTGAAAAGAATATATATTCTGTTGATTTGGGGTGGAGAGTTCTGTAGATGTCTATTAGGTCCACTTGGTGTAGAGTTGAGTTCAATTCCTGGATATCCTTGTTAACTTTCTGTCTCATTGATCTGTCTAATGTTGACAGTGGGGTGTTAAAGTCTCCCATTATTATTGTATGGGAGTCTAAGTCTCTTTGTAAGTCTCTAAGGACTTGCTTTATGAATCTGGGTGCATATATATTTAGGATAGCTCTTCCTGATGAATTGATCCCTTTACCATTATGTAATGGCCTTCTTTGTCTCTTTTGATCTTTGATGGTTTAAAGTCTGTTTTATCAGAGACTAGGATTGCAACCCCTGCTTTTTTTTGTTCTCCATTTGCTTGGTAGATCTTCCTCCATCCCTTTATTTTGAGCCTATGTGTGTCTCTGCATGTGAGATGGGTCTCCTGAATACAGCAAATTGATGGATCTTGACTCTTTATCCAGTTTGCCAGTCTGTGTCTTTTAATTGGACCATTTAGTCCATTTACATTTAAGGTTAATATTGTTATGTGTGAACTTGATCCTGTCATTATGATATTAGCTGGTTATTTTGCTCACTAGTTGATGCAATTTCTTCCTAGCATCGATGGACTTTCCATTTTGGCATGTTTTTGCAATGGCTGGTACCTGTTGTTTCTTTCCATGTTTCGTGCTTCCTTCATGATCTCTTGTAGGGCAGGCTTGGTGGTGGCAAAATCTCTAAGTATTTGCTTGTCTGTAAAGGATTTTATTTCTCCTTCACTTGTGAAACTTAGTTTGGCTGGATATGAAATTCTGGGTTTAAAATTCGAATGTTGAACATTGGCCCCCACTCTCTTCTGGCTTGGAAAGTTTCTGCTGAGAGATCTGCTGTTAGTCTGATGGGCTTCCCTTTGTGAGTAACCTGACCTTTCTCTCTGGCTGCCCTTGACATTTTTTCCTTCATTTCAACTTTGGTGAATCTGACAATTATGTGTCTTGGAGTTGCTCTTCTCGAGGAGTATGTTTGTGGCATTCTCTGTATTTCCTGAATTTGAATGTTGGCCTGCCCTACTAGTTTGGGGACGTTCTCCTGGATGATATCCTGCAGAGTGTTTTCCAGCTTGGTTCCATTTTCCCTGGTACTTTCAGGTACACCAATCAGACGTAGATTTGGTCTTTTCACATAATCCCATACTTCTTGGAGGCTTGTTCATTTCCTTTTACTCTTTTTTCTCCACACTTCTCTTCTCACTACATTTCATTCATTTGATCTTCAATTGATCTTCAATTGCTGGTACTCTTTCTTCCAGTTGATCGAGTCAGTTACTAAAGCTTGTGCATTTGTCACGTATTTCTCGTGTTATGGTTTTCATCTCTGTCAGTTCTTTTAAGGTCTTCTCTGCATAGATTATTCTAGTTATCCATTCATCCATTCTTTTTTCAAGGTTTTTAGTTTCTTTGCGCTGGTTATGTAGTTCCTCCTTTAGCTCTGAGAAGTTTGATCGACTGAAGACTTCTTCTCTCAACTCGTCAAAGTCATTCTCCGTCCAGCTTTGTTCCGTTGCTGGCGATGAGCTGCGTTCCTTTGGAGGGGGAGATGCGCTCTGGTTTTTTGAATTTCCAGCTTTTCTGCACTGCTTTTTCCCCATCTTTGTGGTACTATCTGCCTTTGGTCTTCGATGATGGTGATTGCTGATGGGGTTTTGGTGTGGGTGTCCTTTCTGTTTGTTAGTTTTCCTTCTAACTGTCAGGACCCTCAGCTGTAGGTCTGTTGGAGTTTGCTTGAAGTCCACTCCAGACTGTTAGCCTGGGTATCAGCAGCAGAGGCTGCAGAAGATAGAATATTGCTGAACAGCGAGTGTTGCTGTCTTATTCTCACTCTGGAAGCTTCGTCTCGGGGGTGTACCCCACCCTGTGAGGTCTGCATTTCAGTTGAAAATGCAGAAATCACCCATCTTCTGTGTCACTCACGCTGGGAACTGGAGGCTGGAGCTGTTCCTATTCGGCCATCTTGGGCGCGCCCTAAAAACTCTTTTTAACTCCAAAGAAGTTCATGATAATATTCTGGTACATCAACTGCTTAAAATCTTTATATTTTTATCAAAGAAGCATTATGTACATTTCCATGTATACTTTTTTGGAAATGATATTGTATAGGAATTCAATTTTATTTGTATATAGACATGGCAATGTGGTATCTCAATTTATTAAAATATTTGTTCTTTCCTTATTTATCTACCACAACATATCTCTGATATATCAGGGGTCCATGTAACTATAGGTCTATTTTGTGGTTCTCTTTTCTGTTCCAACATCTGATTTCCAAATGCTTGTACCAATTCCACATTTTCTTAATCACTTCAGCTATATAAAAAGTTATACTATCTTATAGATTATCTCATTCCACCTTGTTTTCCTTTAGAAATATTCTGCCTAATAGACTCTCTTTTCATTTATATGCATATAATATATGACTACCTTTGTCACATTCAACAAAAATGTTTTATATTATTGGAATTGTATTGCATATACATAAAAATTTGTGGATACTTAATATCTTTATAAGGTGGAATTGTCAAGAATTCTAAAGGGTCTGAAATTGTATTTTAAATGTCAGCTCTCCAGTGAGCCTGCCACAGTTTCAAGAATGCTGACTTGGGGAACACAGACTTTATAACTGGGCAAAGATTAGGCTGTCGAACCCTTGCCTGAGAAAGAGACATTATTTTATTGCATAGGATAACAAATTTTACATGGGGTGTTTATTATGTTTATTATATTAATATAATCACCAACAGTTTTGAAAAGATAGTAGGAAAAAAATGGAGTTTGTGATTCTGAATGAATAACATGCAGAAACATGAGAGGCCCATGAATAGTATTTTTCCCAACAGGAATCTTTCTTTTGGCAATCATGGCATATCTTAATGTTTATGTGTTAATATGTGTAGATTTAGGAAGAATATCATCTCTAGGAGAAAAGAATATTTATGTATAGAGGGTCTTCCAGGGTGCTTCTGTTTTGCAGGCAATTATCCAGATCTTGAGCTTCATGGTACTAACGTGGATATTCTCTTCATAACTATTTCTTAAAATATGCATACATATTTTACAAAATTACTATCTGTAACATATCTCATGAGAAAATAAAATGTGTAAAATAATTCTCAAAAAAATATATAAGCAATACAACCCAATAGGTGACAGGACCAATATGGATTTGAGCTAACTTATAGCTTGATTGCATTTGTTTGTTAGTCGTTGTCTGGCTCTGGTTTTTCTACACTTCTGGGAATATCACTCCAGGGATTCCAACTAAGAGCCTAAAGTTTGGGAAATTAATTACAAATATTTATTAAGGACTTTTGACCTATATGCCTTAATGGAAGAAAAAAGTGCAACCTATGATTTTTATTATTTTAGATCAATGGATTTTACACATGAATGCCTTTGTTAAATTGCTAAAGACTTAGACACTATGTTTTTGCAAAAAAAAAGTATACATAGAAATGTACATAAATACATTGTCTTATCTATAATTTCAAAAGATTCATGGGTCTACATAAGAACATTCCCAGATCAACTGTTGTCAACTCATGTTAACAGCCAGTTCTTTCTTCAGGGTTTTCAACCTAGTTGAGGATGCAGGACACATTTTTATTTTTTAAGCAGTTAACAACACTAATAACAACATGAAGAATATTCAAACTGCCAGATGAAAAGCATAACCAGTAATAAATGTAGTAGTACAGAAGAATGAAGAGTTGGACATTGATGAAGTGTTGATAGAAGAGATAAGATCCAAATGACAAATAAGATGAAGAAAAATGTAGAGAATGAAGAGGGCTTCTATGGTAAAATCAACATAGTGAAAAGGCAGAAAAGCAAAATAAATGCTGTTTATTTTTGGCAAGGGTGATGTTGGATGGGTTGGGTCAATATTTATGTATCCAATAATGTAAAAGCACTAATTGTATAGATGTAAGAGCAACAAGAGAAAATACTCAATGTGCTCAGGACACTGCACTCAAAACGAAGTCACCAACAACTTTAGTTTAAAAAGTGATGTCAAAATTAAATCTTAAAACTATGAAAGATCAAGACAAGTAAATAGCTGTAGCTAAGGTGAACAAGGAGGCAAAACTTTTCTGTCTATGCGGATTTAAAATTTAATGATGTTGAAGTATAATGTACGGTTCAAACTGATAGGAGTTCAGTAGCAAGAGAGACCAGGATGCTACAGAGTTACTTTTATATCAATTGTTATGAAAAATGAAGACATAGAGAGAAATAAACAGCATGGTGCTGACCTCAGAAGAGAAAGAAATAGCTTTGAGTAAGATGCACTGAATTCTTACATGTTCATTTGCATTACACCAAAACATCATTCAGAAAAAGTCTGTAATGACATAAAAAATGCATATTACTATGTTTGCTAGGATTTTAAAAAGCAACACCAAGGAAACATATAAATAAAGCAACAGAAAATTCAAATGAAGAAAAATAAGGTTAAAATATATTTTGATAGAGTTCAAAATTTAAATCATAAATTTCTACAGGTCAACGAATTATAAGAAGACAATGTAGCTGTGAGTTTTCAAGATGTCAAAGAAATATTAGTCAATTAAGACACATTGTACCTAAAATATAAAATGTTTTAAACTAATCATGCCAATTTTTGGAATTAAAACTCAACATAGTTCTTACATGTTATTGTGAACACTATATTATGACATACAGTGACTATGAAACATTTTTTTGAAATTGTTTATATCTACTTTTTAAATGGCAAACTATAGTTTGGTAAAAAGAATATGAGAGGTTAATATTATGAAAGAATATCTACAATGATGTAGAATTTAAGGTACAAATTTAGAAATCTATCACTGCTATAAAATGAGTTGATATTTTTATATAAAGGTATTTTATCTGTCCTTTGATAATTATAATAGCAAATTTATGCTTAAAAGTTATTTTAAAATATCATAATTGCATTGCACTGTTAACAAATATATATCTAAATGACAAGGTGTCTATCAAATAGAATGTTTGAATTATTTAAAATTTTCATTTTCTTATTGATTTGTGTGTTCTTTGTTGATAGTGGACATACTATGTTGCCAATTATTAGATTAACAATACTGAAATCTGAAACGCATTTCACATGTACTTTATTATTATAGGCACAATAAAATGGTGTCAAAACAAGAGTTAAGAGAGCATCCAGCAGCTTAAGGGAAAGAACATCCTACGATCTCATTACATTTTCTGCATAAGGATGCTTGCTTCGGGGACCACTGGATATACACATGGCTCCTACTCTCCTTTTATTATAGTCATAAAGAGCAACTGAAGCTCATAAAAAGTAGCTGGCAGATTTGTAAAAGATATAACAGCTTGTTCACAGAGTTTCTATAGAGCCATCTAAGGAAAATTTCCCTTCCAAAGCATTGCTAGGAGCTATACATCTTAGAACTGCCTACTTTGTCACAGTAAACTGAGTATTCATCCTGTCATCTAGTTTGCCAAACAAGGACCTGTTCTCTTTGACTTTTTCCTCAATAACAGTCAACAGTGTATACGTGAAGTATGAGAATTCAATACTTATAAAGTTATGGTATCTGTCCTGAGGTGAAGGTCAAAGTGTGTGTGTGTTTGCAAGATAGTTCTTGTTGTAAATGTATTAAATTTATTAATTGGCACCTACTTTATAGCCATTCTGGACATACACATGGGCAGAGGATGTAGCCGCCTTTGTGTAAAAATTTGAGAGGTATTTAACTGTCTCTGCTGACAAGCCTGATGGCCTAAAATGTTCACACTATATAGTCTGACCTTTATTTTTAGTGAACATAAAGACTAAGCATTATAATGTTATCTAGAAACTAATGTCTAGTTGTCCAATAACAGCTGATAATAAATTCACTGAAATTTAATTAGCTAAAATTAGCTTATTAAATAAGTTTCCAATGAATAAATCAACCCTTCTGGGTAATATAAAATGGCAACAATAATTATTGGGAAGTGTTTCAAAACGTTCCAGATTATTTACTTTGACCACAGAATCTGGGAAGGGGGAGTTCAGAAAATGTAGAAGCAATAAAGATAACCCTAAGTGTATATTAGGACTAAAGAGTTCTAAAAGGAAAAGAGTCAAACAGAGGCAGACAGTGACAGAGAGAAACTGATAGGGTTTCTGAAGGCAACCCAGCTGGAAGGAAATGTACCAACTGCTGCAATCTCCCAGAAACATGAAGTTGGGGCGTAATATGTGATATATCTCCTGTCACAAGGTACCTAATCTACATCAATGGTTTATCAAAGATCTGTATTTCTTCCAGCCCTGTACTCCATCGTCCATGTAGTATAACCCTCATTGGCTGGAATCATAATGACATCTGCATCTGGAACTGGCCACCAGTATAACACCTACAAAATGCACGGCGACCTTCAGACCAAATGAAAAGTCTACAGGGTGAGAATCTGAAAATCCAGCAATGAGGAGAAAAAAGTTATTTCCCATTAAGAACACTTTTCAGAAGCTACACAGTTCCAGTTATTGATTCATCCCGTTTACTAGAACCTGTTCATCTGGCTATGCCTAAAAGCAAGGGAAACTGAAATAGTGGCTTTTATAGTCCGTAACTCAGCCTAACCTAGCTTCAGAAGTTTCAGTAAAGAAAATAAAATATATTGAAATATTTTTATAGTATCTATTCACTTCAAAATACATTTTTGTCTCAGCTCAATCTTTCATTTTAATATCCTATCACACTCCTACATATAAGTTTAGATATAATTTTTAACTTCTTTCCAAGGGACATTGTTTCTTATAATCAAAGCAGTGCAACTATCTGCTAAGTCGTTGCTTTCCTATTATAAGCTGTTTTTATTACAATCAACCTGTGTAAAACAACAGGATGCTTTGCAATGATTAAACACCAATGAATACTTTCTTGACATAATAAGCAAAACAAGTATGGCCCCATAGTCTCATCTCAGTTTTCATAAGTCACTATCAATTCAGGTGTAAAATACAGAAAACACATACATTGAAATTTTTGATTCCTCCAAATGAAAGAGAAATTATACAGCAATGTTGAGTTGTAATCTCTAAAACCAAATGTATGTGTTTTCCACATAAGCAACACAAACTGATAGGTGTATAACAGCCCAAGAACTGAACATTGACAGCAGCCTCAAGAACAGACCATTGATGATTATCACGATAAAAACTCCAAAATGCACCGGGCCTCATGGGCACAGAAGGTCTTTCAAGGAGTGAGCATCATTGTGGTAGGATGGGTATGCTAAGATGTTTCTGTATTCTATTAATATATTCTGTATTCTAGTAATATAGAATACATAGAATATATATAATTAGAAGATATAATTAAATATAATAGAGACTATAATAATTCTATATTCTAGTAATATATATGAACCAAGATAAAATGATTACGTTCATAAATAATTTTGGAAGGCCAGCTAGACAAAGTAATGTATAAGCCCAACTGAGTGTTGGTGGATAGCAAAATACCATGTCACCATCAAGAAACAGGTCTAATTTAATACCTCTTGGTTTACTTAGTAGAAGTAGCAGTCATAGTAATATTGTTAGCATAATGCTTTATGATAGTCAAAATCAGAATTATAAAATTCTTACTATATAGCTTGTCCTTTTTATTTGAATCCTTAATTTTTAATTTTAATTACCAAGCAGATTTTATAGTCTCATTTTATATTGTAGTACACACGAAGACAGACATACATAAACATACACACAAATCCAATTTTTGATTTACTCATACCAATTTAAAAATACATAATTTGGCAAAGCACAGTGGTTCATGCCTGTAATCCCAGCACTTTGAGAGGCTGAGGAGGGGCGGATCACTTGAGGTTGGGAGTTCAAGACCAACCTGGCCAACATGGTGAAATACAAAACTTAAAGTGCAAAAATCAAAAATACTAAAAATACAAAAATTAGCCGAGTGTGGTGGCACATGCCTTTAATCCCAGCTACTCAGGAGGCTGAGGCAGGAGAATCGTTTGAATCCAGGAGGCAGAGGCTGCAGTGAGCCCAGATCATGCCACTACACTCCAGCCTGGGAGACATAGTGAGACTCTGTCTTTAAATAAATAAATAATATACAACTCACCAGATAATTTTTTTTTTTGACCACTATCAGTCATTTCACCTAACAATCTTCATGAAATTGACTTACTTCATTTGGTAAAAGTATGGTGTATTCCATGCGAATTCCCTTCACACATAATTCGTGAAGCTTTTCAACTTTCTCAGCTGATTCTTGATAATAGCATTTTTTTACTCTAACATTATAATACACATTTGTTTGCATACACTTATTATATACTCTATTACATTTACAAATTTGAATTATGTTTAAATCCAAAACAGCTTTCTCTACTTTATTCATTGTCTGTTTTACTAATGTTACATTTTTTATGGTATGTTAGGTATGACTCAAATTTTCCTTAACCCTTGCCAGGATTTTTGTTGTTATAGAAACATAAGTTAAGGACAGCCATTTTTTTTATTTTTTAAAAAAGATGTGTAAGATTTAAATTAACAATGATGTTCATCTTTTACTAAACTTTGGTTAAAAAAGAAATATGAGCTCAGTTAATATAAACCCTTTACCCAGTTTTCATAAAGGGAAATGGAAATAGATCTGTGTAATTAAAAATTTGTAAACAATTTATGGATAATTAAGTTAACATTTTATTATTATGGTAAGTGCAGTGATTGAATAGGAAGTAATTCCCAGTGAATGGGAAGTAAATGGAATAGACCAGAGACCTCAGAAATAATTCCTCACATCTACAACCATCTGATCTTTGACAAACCTGACAGAAAGCAGCAATGGAGAAAGGATTCCCTATTTAATAGATGGTGTTGGGAAAACTGGATAGCTACATGCAGAAAACTGAAAGTGGACCCCTTCCTCACATGTTATACAAAACTTAAGATAGATTAAAGACTTAAATGTAGGACCTAAAACCATAAAAACCCTAGAAGAAAACCTAGGCAATCTCATTCAGGACATAGGTATGGGCAAAGACTTCATGACTGCAATGCCAAAAGCAATGGCAGCAAAAGCCAAAATTGACAAATGGGATCTAATTAAATTAAAGAGCTCCGCACAGCAAAAGAAACTATCATCAGTGTGAATTGGCAACCCACAGAATGGGATAAAATTTTTGCAATCTATCCATCTGACAAAGGGCTAATATCCAGAATCTATAAGGAACTTACACAAATTTGCAAGAATAAAACAACCCCATCAAAAAGTAGGCAAAGCATATGAACAGAGACTTCTCAGAAGAAAACATTTATGTGGCCAAAAAACATATGAAAAATAGGTCATCATCACTGGTCATTAGAGAAATGCAAATCAGAACAACAATGCGATACCATCTCATGCCAGTTAGAATGGCGATCATTAAAAAGTCAGGAAACAACAGATGATGGAGAGGATCTGAAGAAATAGGAACGCTTTTACACTGTTCATAGGAGTGTAAATTAGTTCAACCATTGTGGAGTACAGTGTGGCAATTCCTCAAGGATCTACAACCAGAAATACCACTTGACCCAGCAATCCCATCACGGGTATATGCCCAAAGGATTATCAATGATTCTACTATAAAGACACAAGCACATGTATGTTTATTGCAGTGCTACTCACAATAGCAAAGATTTGGAACTAACCCAAATGCCCATCAATGAAACACTGGATAAAGAAAATGTGGCACATATACACCATGGAATACTATGCAGCCATAAAAAACGATGAGTTCGTGTCCTGTGTAGGGACATGGATGAAGCTGGAAACCATCATTCTCAGCAAACTAACAGACATAGAAAACCAAACACCATATGTTCTCACTCATAAGTGGGAGTTGAACAATGAGAATACATAGACACAAGGTGGGGAAGATCACACACTGGGGCCTGTTGGAGGGTGCAGGGCTAGGGGAGGGGTAGCATTAGGAGAGATACCTAATGTAGATGATGGGTTGATGGGTGCAGCAAACCACCGTGTCAAGTGTCATTCTGCGCATATATCCCAGAACTTATAAAAAAAGGAAGTAAATCATTTCCTCAAATATACTTTAATTAATAAATAAGAAAGAAAAACAAATAGAGAATCCAAATATCACCTACATTACTGATCAAATTGATTTTAAGGTTAAAAATAATCTAATGTGAGAAAAATGTATTCACTAAATTCTCAGTCTAGTGTTTGTAAATTTCAACTAAAACAATTAATTGCAGAGAATACTCACTCACTTAAATGGCTCCTTCTCACAGCAATCTATAACAAGAAAAGATAAAGAAACAAATTTATCCTACATCCAGAAACCTTGATAAATTATTAAATAATTCTGACCAATTAAGAAATGCAAATACTATTGCTGACTTACCAGAGAACTCAGATCATCTTTGTCTAATAAAGTGCAAGTTGCAACTCAAACTCATTTGTATTCAAAGAAAATCTCTTTACGTAAAAATTATTTGTGGGAGAGAGATGTTTCCCCTAATAACTATGGTTATTACCTTAAGTAAAATCTTACATCTTTTGAAGGTATTAATAGGTTATGGAATATTATGTGATTTTGGTATAATAATTTCTATAAATAATGAAAATGAAAGATGAACAAATATGTGGCAAAAGAAAATCTCATTCACATGACATTAGATTCTATTAGCTAAACCTTTACTTTTCTTTCTTTTTTTTTTTTTACACCAGCTACACAGTTCGATCATTTGTTACCTTAAAGTGGAAGGCTCCAGAGACAGCTGCTTATGAATACTTACTGAAAGATCTTTGAGGTCAAAAAAGTGATTTAACCTCTGAGATCGGCCTCAAATTCCATAGAGTGCAGGAAAAGAAAAATATAATTTTATTTCTAGGACATTCAGCAGCTAGGGATTTCAACAGCTATAAGCCAACACATGATTTGTGTTGTAATAACCAGTCATGGCAGCCACATATTTTTTGATTTATGTTTAAAAGTGCTTTATACAAAGTCTTTTAAATATGCTTGGATACTTTGTAGCTTCTTTTGTGTCAATTATGGTGCATGCATTTGCATCACACAATGCCTCAAAATTTGAAGAAAAATTTTGTCATGTGGATGTATAAAGTCAATGAAGTGTGTAGTTAGCAAAATTAGAAAATTAGCAAAATTAGAAGGAAATCATAGTTACAATTACACAATTCTTACTACTAGTTCAGGTCTTGATCTTATCCTTTATTTTCAAGATAAACATCATTTTACAGCCAATGGACATTTTACGTTGTACAAATATTTAACTACCAGCTCTTAATTTGTAAACACTGATCCCTGGGTATTGCTCTGCACATAAGGTACACTTGAATGCTGTAAAAGTAAATTTTCAATTTAATTTCACATAGTGAAGTGAAAAAATGAGTTTGCTTCAATAAATACACCTTGGCTGTTAGCAACAATAATGCACATCAATGGTTTTGTTTCATACATTAAAAAAGGAAATACAATACCCATTTCTTTTAAAAAAAATAAACGTATCTCTTTGCTGAGTGCTGCTATGCAATATGTCAATATTCAATTAGTTGTATGTGAGAAAATTAACAATAATTATTTTACTATTTTGTGCCCAAACATTGAGACAAGATGTCTGCTACCAAGTGGACATGAATGAAACAATGTACAATGATTTATTGAGTTCTGGAGTCTTCAAGATTCTCCACAGTGAAATAAGAAAATCAGAAGAAAACAAAGGCTTATTCCCACTTTTTAAGCCATAGAAACACAAGAAAAAGTTTTCTCAATGGCTACCTAAATTGGAGCTTATCTGTCTAAAATACACAAGCTTTAGGATAGGGTATCAGATTAGATTTTGAAAATGCCTTGGAACTCAAATTCTGATTTGACTGTTAAGAATCGAATACATCCATGTCTCTACAAAGGACGCAAACTCATCCTTTTTTATGGCTGCATAGTATTCCATAGTGTATATGTGCCACATTTTCTTAATCCAGTCTGTCACTGATGGACATTTGGGTTGATTCCAAGTCTTTGCTATTGGGGGGAGTTATACCTGATATAAATGATGAATTGATGGGTGCTGACGAGTTGATGGGTGCAGCACACCAACATGGCACATGTATACATATGTAACCTGCACGTTATGCACATGTACCCTAGAACTTAAAGTATAATTTAAAAAAAAAAAAAATTAAAAAAAAAAAAAAAGAATCGAATACATATTTAATGGGTTAATGCTGGCAATAATCAAAGGTGTTTTAGCTAACATTCATGTGTAAACAAGGACAAACATTGTCAAATGTGATAATTACTTCATAAGTTGTAAATTCATATGGAAAATGCATTTACTAATTCAGTCAGGGGTAGGCTGTGATGTTAGGCATAAGAAATCTGTGTAATGTTATGTACAAGTCCCATAATATTAGGTATAAAAATCACCAATAGTCTTTTCAAATAAACAAAACAAGAAAACTGAGAATGCCAAGGAAGATTTAAAAAAGGAAAAGCAAATGATAGGGTACACCAAATTCCCAATTATATTACTATCCTTGTGCTTTAACCTGTCTTTCAAAAATCTGCCAGTGAGTACCTTGATTTTGTTTTGTTGTTGTTAAATAAAAGTTTAATAAATCTCAACCCAGGGCACACATTAGCAAAAAAAAAAAAAAAAGAAGTTGAAAATATAAGTAAAAGTAAAGTTCTTCAAGAGATACAATATTATGAGCATCTCATAAGAATTTATTCCATAGCCACTAATGCTAAAGAATACTCCAAACTCTTGTAAAGTGAGACTTAATCTAGTGTGCAATTTATTTATAGGCCTTAGTCCTTCATATCCATGGGTTTGTATTCCATATCCATGGGTTCCACATCAATGGACTCAATCAATCTTCGATAGAAAAGTATTCATTAAAAAATCCCATTGGTACTGAATATGTATGGACTTTTTTCTCTTGTCATTATTCCCTAAACAATACAGTATAACAACTATGTACATGGCACTTACATTGTATTAGGTATTAAAAGTAATCTAGAGATTATTTATACTATTTGGAAGGTTGTGCCTAGATTATATGCAAATATTACACCATTTTATATCAGGAACTTGAGCATCCACAAATTTTGACATTTGTGAAGCTCCTTGAACTATTCTTCCATGAATATTAAGGGATGACTGTTCAATGTGACCCATGCAAGGTACCTAAAGTACTGGATTGACAGGCAATTTTCAACACATGAGAATTTGCTTGTTTCATTTCTAATTTTGGTTCTAGGATAGGGAAAAACTTTTGTATAAGGCAGTCCTGCCTCACCAAACTCTTGCCTATGGAGATCCTAAGCATGCAGCATCTTCACAAAACCCTGGTATAACAAACTTTATTATTCCCATTTTCCTTTCTCATAGTTCGTCAATAAGGAAATGTCGAAACTTTTGAGACAGAAACATAAAAGACAGTTTTAGAGTGGAGGCAACAAATCTACATAGCAAGGATATCTGCATTATAATACACATGCCAAAATAGTGTTAGGATATATTTAGGCGTCTTTCCCATCCCAATACACCTTGTTCTGGAGGCTCTTCTGCAATTACCCCATTATAAATTTTGATATGCTTCAAGATGATCAAAATGAAATACTTAAAAATGCTTTATTCAAAATCTTTTAAATATGCATAATAGGCTTCTTTGTAGCCAATATGGATATGTACATACCCACATATATGCAATATCTGCATATACACACATATACCCTTACACACATATGCACAGTCATATATTAATTTGAGAGAGAATTCAAAACTATGAAAAGAATATATAAAAAATGTACAGCCTTCTTGGCAAGCTTATTTATAACTGTGATTTATATAGCGTTCACATTATTTCCATCTCTAATCATCTGCTGGAATTTTTTTAAAAATTTGCTTATTATACCACTTATTTTAAACTATTCCATTTGATACAGTGAGGCTCTGTGTCCACTCAAATCTCACCTTGAACTGTAATAACCCCCACGTGTCAAGGGCGGGGGACACTTTTAATTGAACCATGGGGGCAGTTTCCCCCATACTGTTCTCATGGTTGTGAATAAGTCTCGTGAGGTCTGATAGTTTTGTAAATGGGAGTTCCCCTATACAAGCTGTCTTTTGCCTGCTGCCATGTAAGGCATCCCTTGCTTCCCCTTCGCTTTCCACCACAATTGTGAGGTCTCCCCAGCCATGTGGAATTGTGATTCAACCTCTTTCCTTTATAAATTATCCAGTCCTGGTTATGTTTTTATTAGCAGCATTGAGAACAGACTAATAAACCGTTCTTCAGGATTTATAGTCTAAATTTTCTCAACATTGGAAGAAATTGGAGAAAAATCCTGATGCATACCAATAAACTAAAATCAAAATGCTAGAATATAGTTTTAAAGTTTTAAATATTAAATATACAGTGATGTTATCCAAAGTATGTTAAATAACTACTAGAAATGTTACTTGAAACAAACAAAAAAGAATTCTGTACAGAAAACAGAAAAGAAAGGAAAACAAAATTGGCCTAGACACAATAAGACATGCCTGTAATCATAGAACTTTGGGAGGCTGAGGCCTGCAGATCAGTTAAAGACCAGCCTGGGCAACATGGGGAAACCCCATCTCTACAAAAAATTAAAAAAAAAAAAAAAAAAAATCAGGGTCTTGCGACAAGTACCTGAATTCCCAGTTACCTGGGAGGTTAAGATGTGAGAGTAACCTGATCCCAGGAGGCTGAAGCTGCAATGAGCCATGAACGTGCTCCCACACTCCACCTTGGGAAACAGAGCAAGAACCTTTCTTAAAAAAAAAAAAAAAAAAAAAAAAGGAAATACCATTGAAATAATCTGTCTCTCATAGATGGATTCATCCACAGGTAGAGACACAGAAGCAGAGATAGGTCAGAGATAGGTGGATGGATATAGATATATTTTCCCCCAAACACAGGAATCAATGGAACATACTTTGGGTGAAAAGAAAAAGGAGTTTACACAGTAGAAATTTTTAAAAACGTTTTTCTTTGTAGTCCTGTAACAGTCTGTTTCACACAAACTTTCCTCCATTTAATCCTAATCCTCACTCCTATGTAAGTAACTGAAAGCATATTTTATTTATTTATTTATTTTATTTATTTATTTATTTATTTATTTTTTATTTTTATTTTTATTTTTATTATACTTTAAGTTCTAGGGTACATGTGCATAACGTGCAGGTTTGTTACATATGTATACATGTGCCATGTTGGTGTGCTG